>NC_047128.1:30276256-30466256 GCF_009829125.3 Periophthalmus magnuspinnatus
ACATCCCAACATCTAGAGGCAAGTTAAGCAACATAAAGAGAATGATAGCCTACTTCCAAGATGCAGCTAAAAAGGCCCTTCATACTGTGTTTTAGCTTGTTTACAATAGCATGTTCAAACTAAGATTGCAATCAAAAATCTGCCTGTGGTAGCTCACAGCTGACAGTAACATACGACTGGTATTCACAATCATCTACATGTTTAGAATCAATATATGTTACACACCTTTATTCCAGATTGCTTCACTTTATGTTGACCTAATGTATCTCTAAATCTTAATCTTTCAGGACTTTGCCAACTCATGGAGATCTTTGTTAATCTCCTCATAATTATCTGTGCTGGTGTACCTTATGGCAACAATGGTGGGTACCGTGACCTTGCCAGTCTGGGAGGGGTCTATTACTATCACTTTGGTGGAGCTAACGCCTTTACCGGAGCTGACTGACTGAAGGGTGAAAGCGCTGGACCGGTTGTTTCATCAGTTGAAGAGGCCACCCTACATCTTCGCCATGGCCTGCGCGGGCTGCATCATGATCTATGCCTCTGTAATGCTTTGTTTGGGGATTTTCAGAGTGCCATACCGCTGGCCTCCAGTGCTGCTTGGTGAGGCTCTACTGAACTTTCTCATTGGCTTAGGTTACATCCCAGCCCTGGCCTTCTATTTTATTAAACTGCAAGAGACCTACAGTAATGCCATTTGCAAAGAGAGAGAACAGATGTACAAGAGCAAAGGCCATAATGGTTTTGAATGTCAGTTTCATGGGGCAGATATTGCAGGAGGTCTCTTTGGGGTGGTGGGGGTTTTTGTCTTCATCTTTGGTGCTGTTTTGGCTGCCAAGGCTTTTAGGGCTGTGAGGGAACTAAAGAGCCAACGAAAAAATGAGGAGAACAATTATTGAGTCTCTGATCAAACAAATGTTTAACAATTTGAAGTTAAATACTCATTTATAGTTGTAAGCCTTAAACGTTTTCATTGTTTACACTTTTATAAAATGTTATATAGATTTTTTTTATATTAAGATATAGCATTTACATTTTATCAAAGCCTTTACATAGTGGTTACTGTTACTATACAGATGCATTGCAATTATATATTTTTTTACTTCATTTTAAAGAAAGACAATTGTAATAAAATAATTGATTTCCTTTATAACTTTGTTAGTGTTGCATCTGTTGTCTTATTAATTTCCTCATTCATACCACATTGATTAAATAATAAAGAACAAACCACTAAAGAATCACAAAAAGTTTTATTATTATTTATTTTATTGCTACTCGGTTTTGTTTTAAAACGCAATATTCTCAAACTTAACGATAGCAGCAATATCAAATTGATGCAGTTGTGTCAAGTACACAGCAAAGTGTTCCTTATTTTGCTCATAAATGGAGACACTCTTTCGGACAAAAACACACATGCATGCTTATTTGCCACCTAAATGCCATACACACATTTTATACATATATTATACTTGAACATGTCTTGATTTATTTCAAGAGTACACTTTACAGTATAAAATGCATTTATACTCCAAAATAAGTTCTAGGAGTGATTAGCTAGTAATCATACAGAAAAGAGAAGTACAAAAATAAACAATTTATTGGCAATGAAAGGAAAAATCAAGCATTTCTACAAAATGATGCAAAAGAGGACCAGTGTCATAACCAGTGGCTACTTTGGTCACATGAAGCATACTCGATGAGCCATTCACGTCACTCACACATTACAATCAGTGCATCATTCTAGGACATGCACACACAAATGTATTTTCTTTACTTTCAAACAATTTTCGGACTAACTTTGTGTTAGTCACTGATTAGCTGATACAAAAACATGGTATTATTGAAATACACATGCCCTATGGCACCAAACTCATGACAAGCCAACTCCTCTCAACAATTAAAGGGATCTTGTATTGCACTTTTCCATCTGAAGTGAAGTAAAAATATGGTTGCACCTTTGCATATACAAAACAATTTATGATTGTGCCTTTATAAAGAAAAACTGCATCTATATGTATGAAAACTGTAAGTCTTTTCTATCATCCACATGACATAACTGATTTACCTTCTTATTTATATTGACTCTCAAGATACTTTATTCTAGATATTTTTGCAAAACGTTTTAGTGCTGAAATTGATAAAAACATGATGGAGCACAAATTAATAGAAAATATGTGAACTAGTTTGAACATGTAAAATGCATTGTTATTAAATGAAACAATACCCCTACATCTGTTGGCTTGGTATTCATAGGCATAAGAGGTGATGTGCACAAAGGAAGTTAGTGGTCTCTCCATCCTCTTATCTAATAATTTAAATGCACTTACATCTTAACACATAAATTAAGGCATTACTATTACCACTCTTAAGAGAAGGCCATTCTGTCCTGGACTTCAGTTACATTTGAAGCAACAAAATAGATGATATAATCCTAAACAGAAAACCTTGATGTAGGGCTGGGCAACAAATTGAAAGATTGAGAGATCATGAACTGAGATGTCTATAGCCAATTCTCTGTCAATAAAAACATCTGGAGAAGAGTTCAGACTTTGGAGGAATAAATTGTATAAATAAAATGTATTTTGTTTTTGAAAAAACAAAATAAAATGGAATTGAAAATCAAGATAGATCAATATGAAGATGAGAAAACACAATTTGTTACTTTTGCATATTGCCCAGCTCTACCTTGATGCTGTATCTAAAACACAATAGCCATTAAAATTTATATTATAGTGAGCTATCTCTCTGTAGGAGGTTGTTTGCTTTTTGGCACAAGGCAGGGGATTTGAAGAATAAACTAAGGTTTGAGTTTGTCATACCTGAAGTATTTGGTGACTAAAACTGATCTAAAAGACACAAAATAATGTAATGCTCTACAGTAGACAAAGCAATATCAGTCTTATAAATAATAATTAAATATTGTTGTAAAAGTAGAGGGGGTTTCGGTTTCCAAATAACTAAACTTGCACTTCTGTCAACAAGTAACTTATAGACAATCTTTATTCATCCACAAGGGAAGAGTTAAGTTGTCTATTTTGTTGCTTTTTATCAGGTGTCCACTCTTAATATACTACTATGTATAAACATAAAGATAAACGGAGGATAAAATGGAGTAGTTGTTTTTTCTTCTGAAAAAAGTAGATATCTTTGCCTTATCAATTGCACTCATATTACATACACTAATTAACATACCTAAAACATATGAGTTTTAAAACATATGAGTTTTAAACCATAGGCACTTTTCAGTTTGAGTTTTGAGATACAGTGCAGCTCTCTGGGACCTGAGTCCATTGGGAAGAAATGTCTTTTACAGAAGCTTTGCAATTGCTTGAGCATCTAAGTAAAGGGAATCAGTGCAGACAATAGACATGTACAACATCTAATTTCAAGGCTTGTTCAAGTATGGCAAAGACATACATTTTATAAGACCATGTCACAAGTGAAAACAGTTATTTTTCTTTCCTCACAACCAATATATTGTATGGATTCAAATATTTGTACACCAGTACCTCAAAGCAGCGTCATGTTTTAAGTGTAGTAGTAGAAAGTTTAAGTATTGCAGCTTAATTATCTGCTTGAATAAAATTAATCCAGAACAGTTCAGCCAGATGCAGCACTTGTATGGCACACTAGAGGGCAGTGTCATACACTTCCTGCTGTATCATAGGGGAGGGGCCTGGAGCAGAGACCAGTGGTTGTGTAAATACTGAGGGCCACACAGAACTGCTCAGTGCAGAGGTTATGGATGCAGTTGAAAGGCATGACACTACAGGAGTCTGCCCTCTGAGCTGCTCTCGGACCTCCTGCTCCAGACAAGGAGGTACAATGAGCTGGTCCTCTGGGTCCTGCTGTGCTGGGGCAGTAAAGTAACCAGACTTCTTCTTAGGGGCCTCCAGTGCCACCTCAATGATATTATGACTATCCTCAGGTGCAACAACTGAGCCATTAGACAGTTTTTTTCCAAACAGGCAGGAAGTGGAAGGGGACTTTTTGAGGTCTACAATTTCTCGCCCACAGACAGCTAATAGACAGCCATTAGTAGCTGATTCTACAACACTGTTCTGGTTACACAGTTTATCACTCTCCTTTCCAAAATGTGGGTTTTTGTTCCTGTCTGAAACGCCAGAGCGTAATTGAAAAGCACAGCAATGAATGTCTACTTCAACTTCCAACTTGCTGCCATTTGATATTACTCCTTGAACTTGGGCCTCATCATCACTGTCTAAGTTGATGTCTGACTGATTACTTGAGAACGTAGCACTAGATGGCTGCCTCTGGAAGATACCAGGGTGCTGACTGGTTGATCCTGGCACCATGATCCCACACAAGACAGTGGAAGGGTGAATGCTGCACCTCCTCTCAGATCGGGGCGCCGTAGTCGACATATGCTCATCAGATGCAGTGGACCCTGCCTCGCTGCCAACCTCCGAAGGGGAAACCTCGCTGTTCAACTCTGAAACACCACCACTGCTGGACATCAAAGTGGCTGGCTTGGAGGGGCCGTGGGGGACAGTTAGAGATGAAGAGTTTGTATGAGGACCTCGATGTAGATCTGTGATGGTGAGAGGGGGTTCACATGTACAACTGTCCTCACCGACATGTAGCGACAGAACCAAAGCACCAATGTTGTCTTTGCAGCCATAACTCTGAGCAAGGGAGCAAAGCTTCTTTGCAGCGGCTTGTGGATCTCTCACAGCCTGCACAGTGAGCACAGCCTCCTGGTATGAGACTCGTTCAAACAGAGCACGATTCCCCAAGATCAAGAACTCGTCCTGGGAACAGAGTGGTACTGTGTGCACATAGGGCTTAGGAAGTACCCATGGAGACAAATACGAACAGCCCAGCAGGCGAGAGCAGCATGTCACGCCACTTACTTTGTTGTCCTTAGCAAAAACAAAGACGGTTTAATTATAACACCATGTTAGAAAATTCAAAAATGTTAACCCTCACATGCATTACCTCTGTAATAATGGCTTTACTTAATTTTACTCTTTCCATTTCTTCAGTGCAGTTCTCTAAGCTGTACACCTTTGATAGTGTTACTGGTTGGCCATTGCGGCAGAGAACAGCTTGGCAGGTCCCGACATTGGCGACAGTAAGACTGAAGTAGCCCCCCAGATCTGAAGGCTCGTGGTGGATGTAACATAGCAAGGCAGAGGCACCAAGCTTCTGACCAGCCATGCCAAGTTTTCTGTACCAGAAAGATAATTCCTTTAGTTAAATAAGTAGCAGTAGTAGTATGTCAATGCAATCTTTTTATACAGTGTATTTTACCTGTGAGATGTAAGAAATGTGTTGGACATGTACACTGAATCAAGGCTGCAGTGCTGCATTTCTTCACACAGCACATCTCCCATAGTGCACTGTAGCAGTCGAGGCACTTCCTCATTACGATCTCCATCAAACACACCATAGCAGGCTTCTGCGCTGTCTCCAAGCTGATCTACTGCCAGGACAGACACACACAGCCTGTACATGAAAAAAAATAATATAATTTTATAAGTGGTGTCATAAAATGTAGCTGCCAAAACCCTGTGTCTAGCTTGGATTTTATTCTCTTAATAAATGTCATTTTAATTCTAAATAATAATATACATAATAAATAAAGCTGTGACTACAATTATTAGAAGGGGACTGTATTTAGTCTAGTAATCACTGGTAATCAATGCGATAGAAGGAAGAGAGGTTACAGATTTCTTAGACATTTGCTAATGTTACATAAAACCTATGACAGATGCTTACTTATTCCTTTGGCCACGAGTTTCTGAAAATCCATGATTCCATGGAGTAGAGGTGCTCTGTAATTCTCCTGTTGTGATGCTCTTCTGGTCTATTTTCAGTGTTGTGATGTGACTAAAGATAATTACATTATTTGAAATCAGGGAGTATGAAAATGTTTATGTTATCATAATTATTTAATGTATAGGTTTAACACACACATGAGTGCCTATTCTGTGGCTAGTGTATTCTGTGGCTGACCTGAAGAGGTTGAGGGCTTTGGGCTCAAGTGTTAGGCTGTTGTTTCCAGTTAAGTCAAGCTCCTGCAGAGTAGGAGGCAGAGATTCTGGCAGTTGGATCTCAGTCAACTGATTGCAGCTCAGGTCAACAAGCTACAAAAAACAGAACATCTGTAAATATGTAGAGTCACATATTCAGACATTAGATTACATGGACTACCATGAAAAGGTCTAACCTTAATCTCCGGTAGGCTGAGTATCTCTGGGAAGACATTAATATCATTGGAGTGTGCTATAAGTGTATGCAGTTTCTTACAACTGGACACTGTTGAGGGAATTGTCTGTAGTTTGTTGCCACTTAGGTTAAGCTCTTCCAACAACTCCAGTTTGCTTAGTTTACTATGTACAGAAAACAATCACATTAATTTATGTTGCACTAAAACATCCTGAATCCGTGAGCTACAGACCTGGGTGGGAAGGACAGGAACTGATTATAAGCAATATGAAGCACCCGCAGGTTCTGATGCCCAACCAACACAGAGCCGCAGTTCTCATTGAGATTATTTCCTGTAAGGTACAGCTCCTGGAGTGTGCTGAGGCTCTCTTCTGATTGGCTACAGGAGGGGATAGTCTCCAAGGCATTGGCCGACAAGTTCAGGTATTTAAGACTTTGAAGAAAGACAGAAATTGGAAACCCAGATTAATACAGTGCTACATTCTATGTGTAGATTTCATTGAAATATATTAAAGCGTTTCAAAAAGTGGTACAGTGACTTACACATATTTTAACTTTTAAATGTAATATTATTTTTATATCTAGGTCACTAAGCAGGAAAAAGGTGATTCATATGATGCACTTTCAGCTTAGAGAAGGACAAACTGTGGATTGCTTCAAACCAACATTACAGACAGTAATGTACATGAGAGTGCTTGAAATACTAATGGAAGTTTAGTGATCTACAACAGGAAATAGGAAGCAGCTAAAGCTCCTGTTACGGTTTTGAACTTAGACCAAAGCTCGCTCAGTTTCTTATTTTACTTACTTTAAGGCTTTACAGAAGAGACTCTCTGGAAGTGAGCTGAGCTTGTTGTGCTGAAGGTCCAGAGACTCCAGAGGGATGTGGTCCAGAAGGTCAGGCACTCTCAGCAAATGATTATTTCCCACTAACAATTTCCTCAGACTTAAACTGCTGAGTAGTCTGTTGAAGACAGGGCAGAAAAGGCTAAGATCAACAAGCTCCGTTGATGTTTTTGTATATGTCATATCTTGACAATATTGAGTAATACATCTTACAACAGATTTTAATACTTCAAACACATCTATAATTTATCATAGACAAAGTATATTAACCTAGATGGAAGCTCAGACAGGAGGTTATGTGCAATGTCCACCATTTCAATTTTCCTGCAGTCACACACCCAGTCAGGTAAGTACTCCAAAAGGTTCCTGTCTCAACACACACATCATATAATCAATCATATAATCAGCAAACCAAAAGCAATCATATAATCAAACTATCAACTTGATCTATACATACAATATTATTTAAGGCAAAATGTAGATATTTTTGTTTACACACTGGAACTCACTGTGATAGGTCCAAATGTGTCAGAAGGTTAGGGACAGGGTAAATGCTTATTGTTGTAAGGCCTGCCAATAAAACAGGTGATAATAATACTGCAACTTTACACAATTACAGTATGTACAAATAACAACAGCAAACTAACAGACTTACAGTTGCTGCTGGCATTGAGCATACGCAAGTGTAAATCCACTGATGGTGAGCATCCCCAGCTGATTGCGCTGGCAGTGCAAGATCTCCAAGTTAGATATAGAACTCAGGTCCAATGAAGCCAAACGATTATCCCGCAAGTCCAGCTGAGTGACCTGGCTCACCACCTCTAGGCTATCATTTTTCACACATTGTAATCCATTCAAACTGTATCAAAGGAAAAGGTATTGAGCACATAATCATATTGGGTGGGACACATGTTGTAGCATGAAGGACATACCATACTTTTCATAAACAGACATATATTTATACGTCATATGTTATTTATTGATTCCAGTGTTTAGGGAAAAGTAACAATTTTCCCCTTACCGGAGATCTATGTTTTTCAGATGGTTTATTCTGCTCAACGTACAGAGCTGCAGAGTCTCCACTCTGTTCCCTGCCATGGCCAGTTTGTCCACACCACTCAGCTTTTCCAACACAGCCGGGATCTGTGAGAAGTTGTTGAAGGAGAGTCCCAAGCTGTTGAGTTGTGAGAGGACTCCCCAGCTCCTCAGGCAGAAAGTCCAGATGATTCCCATCCAAAAATAGCGTCTGTTAAGCTGTCCATAAAGACATTTCAGAAATTATTATTGAGGTTTCTTATCAGCAATTTTTATACACCCCATAAGTATTGATGATGTTTTATAGTTACTTTTGTTTACCTTAAAAGATTAAGATTGTACTCTACAAAAGGCTCATCAGGATCTTTTCTTTAATCATGATTTCAAATCTTTTTGCATATGACAGAATCCATAATATATACAGAATATCTTTGGATCATACCTAAGGAGATTGCCTATCTGTGAGGGAATGGTGTGAAGATTGTTGCATGAGAGGTTGAGCTCGTTCAGACTGAGGACATCACACACACATTCAGGAAACACTCCCAAACGGTTGTGGGACAAGTTCAAGCTTTTTAGCTGAGAAAATCTAGAAAAAGAGAATTTTCATGTAACAAATGAAAGTAATTTCAGATTAAATATCCATATCCACAATAAATATGTAAATAAATCATATAATATAATATATACTCTATAATAAATGTATTTGTACCAATGAAATAGACAATTGAAACAACATATATATTTAATATACACTAATAGCATGCATAGATGTGAGGTAACATACCTGGGAAGATTGATTAGGCTGCCAGACCCTTCGAGGGTCATGAAATTGTGTCGGAGGTTGAGGTGAGTGACATCCTGGCTGTAAAACAGGTATTCAGGCACTGTCTCGAGGCTGTAGCAGGACAGGTCCACCAGACTGACTGTCTGTGATACTATCTTTACATCCAAAATAGACAAGCAAGAGTGTGTCAGAGTGGCATTGAAACTTTTGGTTTGAATAGTTTAGGCTTAGATCAGACTTTAAATTAAAATTACATGATTTCTCAATTTATTTTACAGAGCAACACACACTACATAGAGCTAATGTGCTTAACTTTCTTCATGTGCTAAAATATCTCTAAATCCAAGGGGCAGTCTAAAAACCCAAATCACAGCATATGACTCACCTTTGATGCCTGTCGATACCAGCGCTGGCAGTCTGCCAGTGTGTCAAAATTAACAAAGTATGTCTGTGCCTGTGAGCCCGCAGAACTGAACATCAGGCAGTGCTGTCTTCTCTTCACCTCCTCCACCTATAAACAAACACCTCCCTCAGTGCTTCCTCTAAGGCTTACCATATTATTCACAGGGGACCCACAAAAACAATGTAAAATGTGTGAAAAAGTGCTCTTGGGGGACAATGCAAGAGAAATACTAAAATTCTTTCAGTCTGTTTCATCATGTCATTGTTAATAAAATGTCTTAATGGAACCCAAATGCATTTGAGCCTTCCGGCTTTAATTCAGAGGCACACTATGGCATTTTTTAGTTTATCTATTAACACCGTCTTGTTGAAAATAGAGTAAATGTTTTCATAGATTTATCAGAACACTAATAACACTGTGTTTTAACTGGTAACATAGTTCCAGCCGCCAAAATGCTCTGGTGTTCTAAAAAGTATCTTCTCACCTTTCCCCCGACCAGAGGCATGATGTGCATCTTCCCCGTGAGGCTGTCCTTCACAGAGGCCACGATCAGGCAGGTGCCACACAGAATCACCTGCCTCTCGGCCCATTTGTGCAGTTGTGTCTTTCCTTTTCTCACACTGAACACGCCTTTGAGTAGTGTGCGCTCCTGTTGGTCTGCGTTCACTGGGCGCTCTAGAGAAAAGCACATATGTTAGAATGGTACTTTAACACAACTTCCCGCAGTACAGACACACAGGGAGGTCAGTCAAGTTACCACGTGAGATTGGTTATATTAAACCATTACAGTTAGTGCATATAGCAGTTATGATTAGACTCATAAAAATAAACAAAACCTTAATTTTGTTAATTTAATATTTAAGCTGCCAGAAAATGTGTTACCTGTGTGTAAATTATCCATGCATTTCTGTTTAGGAACTCACTACTACTTCCTGTATTTAAATGTTAGAATCTACCCAGAGTATGTCTATTCAGTTTTTTCTCGGTGGCCATAGAAACAAGCACACTGACACACTTGTCTCATAGTCTGACAGCAAAATGCCTGGCTTGAAGATCAATACTAGTGCCTCATCTTTGGCTTCTAAGTGAAAGAATCAGGCAAACTAGAAACTTATGGCCTAGTGGCTTATGGGTCTTGTATGGACGCTGGATAATGGATATGATAATGATTATGTCATATGTCAAAATATAAAAAAGCCTAATGGATCGATTTAAAAGTATTTCATATTGTCAAGTGATTACACACGCTGACATATTTTATTAATCTATTCATTGCTCTCATCTACAGTGAATTTGTGTTAGGGGTTGTAGTTACTAAAGCGCCTGCAATTACATTTTTGCCTTACTAAAAACAGTATAAAATCCATCTGACATATTTAACAGGTCCAAAACAAGCACGTGCCTCTGGCCAGTTAGTTGCAGGGAAAAGGGATGCTCACAATCCCAAAGTCCACTTCACACAATAAACACTTAACAAGGTGTAAGTAGTATTTCATTAATGACATGAAAATGACTGTTATATTATGTTCTTATGACTGTCTGTAAGTAAATAAATGTTATGGTCCAGATTTTCTCAAGTACAATAAATGACCAACTAATTCACCATTACTATTTTCAACTAAAGCACAATGCACTCATTTTTTTCTGAGTTAATTATGAATGGAATTTATTTTCAAACGTTCATCAACCACACCCAGATTTATACATCACCTAATACTCATACTGCCTTTCCCAAAGAAGCAAACAACTTTATTCAAGCACCAGATTCATTACAGTGTTGCTGTAGTGAATCTGGTGATGTAAGCAACCGATGGAACATTTTCAGAAGTTAAAAGCTTTGCCTTGTGGATCAAAACCAGAGCCCTAGGAGGGTCTCTACAGCTGCACTGGACATCCTACACAGACTTTGGAAAACTGTTTTTACAAAGGTCAGCATTTTGAAATGTTTACCTCCTGGTCAATGTTTGTTTTAGTCTCTGCTGTAAGCAAAAAGGAGTGTGCGTGGGCTGGTGGGTAATAAACGTTGGAGATGAGTTTAGGGAACAAATAATCCTGTGGTGAAGTTTAATAAATCACCTACTACTGCATTGCACACTTAAGAATAAGGAAAAATCCATAAGGCTATGAGAGACCCCTAACTCACACAAGAATACAGTGCGGCAACATCTAATACACCAAAGAGTATTATTATATAAGCACAAACTTCAAAAGAACAGGTCTTCTTTTTTACAAAACAAAAGGTTAAAATGTAACCAAACCCCCCAAAGTATTGTGTTAATATCAGCTACAACAGTTAACACTGAAAACAGCCTTAAATTATATTAAAATTTAGGGCCTAGTACAAACATTACACCACAATACACATTAAAGTATTGTGTTAATATCAGCTACAACAGTTAACACTGAAAACAGCCTTAAATTATATTAAAATTTAGGGCCTAGTACAAGCAATATTCTTATGACAACAATCTTTAAACCTGTCTTCTGTAAATGACAAAGCATCAAAATGTCTTAGACCATTCAGACCTATAGAGAACAGCAGCAGGCTGCACTCACCACTGTAAAAGCGGATCAAACAGCTGAGGTCTGAGTTGGCAGCTTCTTGTTGTATCCGCACTGGGTCTGTGTATCCCATCGTTGTCAAGTATTCATAAACCATCTGGAGAGGCCTTTCGGAGGGACCCAGCCTCCTGGGCACAGGAATAAAATTTAATGAATAGGCTAATAAACACCTTTAAATAAATATGAAATACTTTTAACGGAGGCCTAAGAAAGAAAATAATTAACCCTTATATTGCCTTACATTTTTCTACAATCTACAATATTTGAGACAAAACTTATTTTAATACATGTATGTTTATAAATAATAAATATGACCATAAACTGAAATAAACAATCTTTACGGTTAAGATGAGTCTCCTCTGAAAAGGATGTGCATAAGATAAAATGTCCCATTGTAAATAGCGAGGACATGGCTACCGGTAACTAAAAACTGCAGAATATCCATAAAGGGCATTAGGGATTCCCTGCAAAGAGCCGCAAATGTTAGAGAAAAGGAATGATACTGTTAGACCTTTGACTGTGACCCAGTCATGTGTCAAATGCTTATCTTATTTTCCCAGAGCATAACATAATAATCTGTTATTCAAGTATCAGCAAAACCAAAGTCTTATCTTTCACATTTTAAAGAATGAAAATTACTGTACCTGACTAAATCTCCATGAAGCTGTACATACAGAGCTTTCCCGTCCCGCTGTGCGCACAGCTCCTGCATCGTAGTGCTGGTAGTACACAGCACTAGCTGCAGATCGTTGTGAGGAGTGGATGAGCTCTGAGCTCCAGAGGCACATGGCTGCATGTCCACTGTGGCACCATACAAACACACACAGCCCCGGTTTGGGTCCCCTTTCAGCCAGTCCCGCTCACGAGAGCCAAATCGGCTCTTTCTTGTTACACAGCTATGACTCCCATTTCTTTTCATATTACGCTGCAAATCAGGGGAAAAAATTGATTAATGCATTTAAATATTAGATCACCCAGTCATTTGAACATTTGACAAATTCCTACTATGATTTAGATCATGATTTATACGCCACCAGGACATGAATCAGTCATTCAGTCCTGGAGGCAAGAGACTTATAGATCACATTCACACACACAAGGTGGGTTAAGTATCTTGCTCATGTACATAACAGACAAAAGTACCCTATGTAGCCTACTGTGTGAGCTGGGATTGAACCACCCCAGTGTCACTCAAAGCTTATTATAATGCACTTTTGCATTTGTACATGAATCGCATCTGGAGTTTTGACTGAATGATCTGAATATTGATACAGAATAATTAAGTCACGCAGATGATGTGATCAAGAGCCTTCTCTCATTGCTATCAGTACACAGCTACACCAGAGATACAGCTGCACTTGGTGCAATATTGCAAATCATTAATCCTAATAATCCAGTAAATGCAATGTAATGTCCCAACTTAATCAAGAAAATAGGCAGGCCTATGTGTCATAATTTCTGACTGATAAACTTAAACATTTGTCTTGTTTACAGTGTAGCCTTGTTTACAGTGTATCAGACAGAGTGTTGGATGGGAGGATTTGGTGAAAGTGTAATTTTATAACATTTACTAAATCAAAACTCTGTATTACCAAGCATGCCTAAGTCCAAAAAAATCGACTTACTTCCTTTTCAACCTAAAGCCTTTGAAATAGGTATGTGGGAAATGTGGTTTGTGAGTGACCCTGGCACAAATTCCTTCCGAGAGTAAACCACCAACAGATCAATCAGCAACTAGAGCACGTCAATCACTGCATATTAGCCATTACATAATAATAACAACAACTAACCATTCAGTACTCTACAGAGCCTACTGTACAGAGCCTACAGTCCAGAGCCTACTCTACAGAGCCTACTCTACAGAGCCTGTGGAAGCACAACATATGTACACGAGGACTAGTTTTTGCACTTTGCCCTTGGTGCATTGGCCATTTATCATAAAAAACTAATCATGACCTGCCTTGAGCACTCGTATTCCAGTCCGAGCTCCAGGTCCACTGCGACTGCCACGGCACGTCGTGTGACCGAGGCCGGTCTGATGGAGCGTGTGAGGCGGCTGTCTGCCGGAGCCAGACCCGCTGTCTTCGACATCACCTTCGCTCTTCGTGCTCACTTGGTTGGTAGACGCGACGGCCACCACTGAATTATCCTCGTCCTTCATCGCCATGTCAAGGTCTATTTCCTGTTAACAATGACTGTAAACAAGGTAGGAACATAGTGCAGAGGGCACTCGACGAGCCAGTTCCCACGCAGAGGTAAAAAACGCATCATGTGTCCACAGAGCGACCGCCATATCCACAGACTCCAGACTGTGCGCACTGGCAGAATGGGCACGGGACCTGATCAATAAAACATCACATGGGCGGGCAGAGGCGGTTTTATTCAGCAGCCACTGCCCCTTTTTTGACGGAGGGCGAGGGGCTACAGATGGAGACACCCTAATATCACCATAGACATCAGTCTGCACTGCACATGACTCTTCTAAAGCACACGGTGGCATCTTCGGAATTATTAGTACAACTGAGATTATTATTATTATGGATGGGCTGCAGGCCTATAGCCTAATGTTTGGACCATATTTAGAAGATGCATGGTGTGTTGTATTTGTTTTAACAAAATGAAGACAATGTTGAAAAAAGCTCTTGCTGAAGAAGTAGTTGGTCTGTAATTAGGCCTATAGCAAGTCATGGATATACATCTTTAAATGTTTATTATTATTATTATTATTATTATTATTATTATTATTATTATTATTAAAGCTTAATTAAATTAAAACATTATCAACACAAAATCATAACTTTGATAGATTTTTATTTAGGTTTTTGCTTAATTATTTTCTCCAACCCAAAAGACAATACACAGCATAAATTGAAAATATCCCATTTAATAGTTTACAGCATTTTATCTGATCATTATTCAGTCTTGACATTCACACTCACCTTGAAAGTCATGGAACTGTTATTCAGTTCAACGCTAAACCTGACTGAAAGGTCAACCTTAGGCCTCATCTTCCAAAAATTATTAAATAATTAGAAACCCTATGTCGTACAGTACAGGGGAGTTACAAAGAGTTGTTTTTAAAATACAGTGAATGCATTTATAACTGGGACCAATGCAATTATTCTAATGCTTTTACAAGCCCTTTGTTTGCATTTTAATTTACTGCAGCTGTATAAAAAACATCCAATTAATCACGGATTGGCTGGTGGACTCTTACAAACATGACAGAGGGCGCTACCTGACCAAGTAAGAGTACATCCAAGTTCTGTGTCATGAAGTTGGTGTGACAGGTTTGAAACTTTTCTTGCATTTCAAAAAGTAGAAATGAGTATTTACACAGGTTTCACATGCAGCTCAGAAGCTGAAAATTGAAATTGTCCAATATAGGCAAGACATGTCCTACATCATCCCTCCGTCCTCTTTGTCTGGCGCGCACACAGACAGACACAGACACACACACACACACAGAAGGCTACACTTCACACTTTGAGCACACCACTGCTATTGGGTCCACTTCTCCTCATTCACTTGTTACTATGTCCAATGCACTTGTGATATGTCAACTCCATTGTACATGATTCTCGGTAGTCTGATAAGTTATGACAAACAAATACACTGGATGAATAAGACAATAAAACACCACCAATAAAAACATTCAGATAAAAATGTAGCCTATGCATCTCACTGTCATGTGAGGACTTTTGCACAGCTCCTCCTTGTGGTTTTGATCTGGTAGCACAGGCTTTCCCCCTGGGATTGATGCTGGTGAAGCAGCATTGCAGCAAAATAAAGCTCCTCACATGAATTGAATGAAACCCTGATACACACGCCTAATATTCTGACAGGCAAACAAAAGACTTGATTTATAACGTCATCTCACAGATCTAATAAGAGCAAACCACCAACTTAAGTATGACATGCGAAAAGTATGTTGCTTTTTGTTATTTTTTTTTAGTTACAATCGCATGCCATAAAGGCCTAAGCTGCAACTCATCAATATCCCATACATAAGATTTATAAATATTATAAGGTGCAACTTGGCATACTATTAAGTATGGGTATATTATATATGCCAAACAAAATGTATTCTTAAAGATGACAGAATACATGTCAGGAAAACAGGACTGACATCCAGTGCCACATCTATGTGTGCGTCCCTGTTTTTCAGTAGTACAGAACACATCCACTGATCCATGTCAACACCCAAAAGCCCCAAACAACATCTCTGTGAAAGAAACTAGGGACTCCTCCAGTCATGAATGAAGTATGGAGAATAGTAGAACTAATGCAGTTCAATTGCATCTTTTCATTAAGTTTTGTACATATATGCATACAATTTAATTTCTTGTCTAAATCTTTTGTGTTTTATTAATTTGATCAGCTTTTGTTTGTAACTATATACAATATACAGGCAGATCATATATTTTACAATAAGTGAGTGATGATACACGGAGGTCTTTGGAGACCAGTGCTGACTAGATGTATTTAGTAATATACAAGGTGAATAATTGAATTATTTAGAAAATTAAAGATTAATAAAAATGATCTTAAAAAAAAAAAAAAAAAGGATTGAGAGATAGTACAAGAGACAAAATGTAGATCGTACAAGAGATCATTGTAAAAGCTCTCCGTATGTACAGAACAAGCCAAAGTATTTTTCAGCAACAAAAAGTGAATTTTCTCCATATACATACACAGCTCAAAATATTTCCAAAGCTAAAAGTCTTACCAATTTGGTCACAAGTTAAGTTAGACAGTGAAGTATAGTGAAAACTACCCCACAATTAAACATCTGGTGATTCCCACTCGCCATTATGGTGCTGCTAAGTGATGGGTACAATAACACTCATCCTTTCATGCAATGCTTCCATTTCATTTTCAAGCTCATTCCAATGCCAAAACACAAGAACATTGAGAGGTATTAAGAACACTGTCCCAGACAGCATAGATACGATTATAATTTGAAGTCTCTTTGTAATGCAATATCACCACAGCCAGTACCAAAGTACCAGTAGGGATATCATTACTGATTACTTTAGCTGCCAGAAATCAAGATTTCTTTTGACAATTTGATTTCTCCAGGGGGTTTTAGAATTTGTGAAGAACATAAATTGGGACTAATGAACTATATTTTTTGGCCTCCAGAAAATTTCATGTGACAATTGTTAGTGCATCAGCAAATTAAAAAACTATGATCATATTTGAAGCTGCACAGCGACCCCAGATTCCAACAGCATTTAAGAAGACGTACAAACAAAGCTCTTAAGGAACTCAAGAGTTTTATCCACCCAAGTCAGAAAGGCACATCACTTTGATATCAGGCATAAATAATTAAGTCAATCGACTAAAGACAAACGTAAATCATAGTAGTGCGAAAAGGATGAGGGTCCCCAAGAGAGGAGACTTATGAAAAAGATTAATAGACGAGAAGCATTCAGTGCATGGTAACTACATTCAAAACTACCATGTATGTGCATGGTGACCAAAGAAATTTGAACTATTTGCAATCTAAATGCAACATCTCAACTGTAAGCCAGAATGTGAGGACCCAGGTATGGATAGGTTTGATGCAGAAAGTTTGCACATTTTAATTTATTATAGACCCCTGAAACTAAAAAAGAACCACCAGATGAATTTGTTACCATCATGTGACAAAAGTGATGTTATTTTTTTGTCGCCTAATATAAAATTAATATAATCACAGATTACTAAAAGGCTTAAACCTAGAGATTTATGACAACATGTGAGAGTTTGTCCATCAAAGAGACATGTGCCTTTAGGTCAAACTCTGACTGCAAACTGAAACATTGAACTATTAACTGTATTGATAATTTAATCTAATCAAGCATACATTTGACTGAACTGAAAATATTGGATTATTTCTCTTGAAAAGTGAGTGGCGCAAATATGATCTGTGAAGGTAAATCGTGAAATACATGACAAAAAAATAACACACAAGAGTAGTACATTGATTGATATGTTTACCGAATTGTTCTCTATAAGATCTTCATAACATCAACATTTTTCTGTGTTAGATTCTTTGCTGCTTCCCATGCAACTTGAGGGCAGCTGTCTGTGTGTGTCACAGCGGGTTCCGTTGGAAGAAGGAGGGAAGTGAAAAGAAAATAGTTTTCAAAGTTCCCTTAACGGGGCTTTTAGGAGCCACACAGGCAATAATCACTGCCACGACTGAGGTGGGAAGTTGTTCACCTCAGCAAGGTCTTGCACAGGTGAGCCTTTGTGGGTGTAGGTTAACTTGATCCTCATTCGTAGGTGTTGCTGAAATGTGGTCATATTAATCAGGTTTAGAAAGAGGAACGCAAACTGTTGTAATGAACCTGATAACTTACGAGATATTACACCCACCTTCTGTGGATTGAGGACTCTGATGACCTGTGTTACCGTTCCCTGGTTTAGTGCCGGGACAACATTACTGCTAGGTGATAGGAGCTGCAGCTGGAATGTCTGACAGACAGGCAGAGCACATCCATTAGCAAATGGGCCAAATAAATGTAAACACATACACATGTGTAGTTAGGTCACTGCTCGCTTACCTTTGGTACTGCAGCTTGAAAAACAAAGTCTGTCATTTCTGCCTCTGTTGAGTTGGAAGCATGAATGGTGATGACAGCGATGTTTGGATTGGGGTTAGCTCGCTCAAATGTGAAGTCTATCTTCAAACCATTCTTGTTATATGCCGTCATGGGTGGGATACCTTAGCAAATACAAAAATCAAACCATGATGAGCTCATCAAACACATTTTCCACTAAACAAGTCAACAACTAAAACTAAAAAAGACCCTCACCTGCTGCAGCAATATCATTAAAAAGGGGCGGTGAGGAAAGGCCGTCTAGAAGGAAAGGGGGCTGGGAAACCGGGACAGTGGGAGCAGGAGGCGCTGAATTGCCTAATCAAGGATAATAACAATAAAAGGGTTTAGGGCAGATCTAAATTGTATTAAGGAATGTTAACATCCTGTAACTTACCACTTAGCGAGAGATCACCGAGCAGATCAAGAAGCTCTCCACCTGCTGAAGCTGGTTTTGTGGGTAGTGTCTGAATTACTGGAACATCATTACCACCGAGCAAATCTAATAAATCATTGGCCTTAAAAGGAAAGACACCATGGATTTTTATTATACTTTTAGTAAAACAAACATCCTCTTTAACACCCTTTAAACTTCTGACATACCTGGTTGGCTGGCTGGGTGACTGGGGGTGGATGTTTGGTCTCTACAACAGAGGACTCTGTCTCTCCATTGGTCTGGACAATGTCTGTTGGGCCATTTGCCGAGGTTTTCTCCATAATGGGCATACGCTCTAATAAAGCTGGCCTTAAAGAGACAGATATTTAAGTCAACATAAAAACAAAACACAGAATTTACAGTAAATTGCAGTGCTGAATAAATCATACAAAAAGGCATTACCTCATATGGTCATATTTTTTGAAAAGTGCATTATATTCCACTGCTCTCTGCTGCAGCTCCACATCAATGCTACTTCCATATATTGAAACCACCTTTTTGATTCGGCTGAAAAACATGCTAAAGAGTTAAGTAAAAGTAATTATTTATTTAAAAATAATTTGAAAGTGTAACTTACTTAACACTGCTGAAGCGTGTAGACAGCTTCATGATGGCAGTAAGAGCGTAGCCCCGAGTTACAGGAGTCGACAGATTAGACACTAGAAGTCCTTCCAGCACATCCAGAACTTCATCTTCAGTCACCTTCATTCAAACACAGCACAAATACTGTTGGATTAGTCAAGGTAAGAGGGCTGGTGACAAGCAACAATTTTCTTTTGTATAATGCAATATGGACTTGTTGAAGAGCAGAGTAGACCCTTTGCCTGCTCACCTCATCTCTGAGCTGACAAGCCCAAGGTAACTCTTTCCAAGTTTGTTTTGTAAAACTCAGTGATATAAACCAATCGTTCAGTTAGAAAACCTCAACTAAGGAAATGTTCAAATAAAATACCTGGATTGGCTCCTCTTCTTCACATTGTCCAGATACAAGCAAGTCCCCATATTCACCTATGCACCATGACGCCACTTGCACTAGAGGTTGCTGCAGAACACAAAATACTGTCCTGAAACAATGCAATGCACTTTATAATGAAAAAACAGAAGAGTCTTACCTGTGAAATGTCATCCAGGAGTGCCTTATAGAGTCTCTGGACTGTGTAGGCATGCATCTCCACACTGTTGGTAATCAGCTGGATAAGATTGGGAACAGAGTCATCTCGGACATAGCTCCCTGCCTGAAGTCAGAAAGTCAAATATAAAGCCAATAAAAGTGGACAGATGTTTAAAAACTATTGTGGAGCACTTACTGTGGTCAGAACCCTCATAATTGTGTCTATGTGCCATCGTTTTGATGGAGCATATCTGTAACAAAAAAGGCAAACATAAAACTTGAGTAAAAAAAAGTTAATCACATCTTCACGCTAAAAAATGCTGTCAGACAATTTAAGTGTCAGCAATGCATCTCAGACGATGGATCACTCTTTTTTCATCATACAGCCTTTGTATTGAACATTTTTTCTAATCTACCAGGTTAGATGAAATGACTTAAACTGTATTAGATTATGTAATGATGGTGCCTTCATGTGCTGTGGAGAAGCGGTGTCTTTCACTTCATTTGTGTTTTGTTGAAGTTTTTTTGTGGTTGTGGTGAGAGACACTTCATCTGAAAAAATATAAATGCCGGCTGTAAACTAGTACATAAAAAATAGGGGGGGGGCATTTACAGTGTGAATGCTGTATTATTACCTAGGATTCATGACAATAAGCCTATGGACTTAATTCACTATTCTTTATGCTCTCCACCATGGTGAAAGGTCCAAGGATAACTCATCTTGGCAACGCATATATCAAAAATCATCTCAATTCTCAGTGGAAATTACAGAGTGATGGGGCATTCATGGGCAATTTTCAACTCAGACAAGTCATCTTTAGTATAATTCCCATTGCAAATGAAGGCAACATGAACAGAATAAAGATTTTCTTTTTTTTAAGTTTGTAGAAGTACTGGTCATCATACTTTTCTGCAGCTAGAAAGACTCCTGATGCACAGTCCGCTTTAAATTCAGGGTCACAGGAATCCAAAAAGTACAGCAGCTCCTTCATCATTCCTCGGATGTTGTTGCCATTGACTAGAGCAAAGCTTAGTTCCATTGCACGTCTATAAAAACATAGAACCGTGAAAAAAAACCAAAAAAACAAAACATCAATGATTCAATTGTAAACAGCTGGTAATTTACCTTTTAATTGAAACATCCAGGTCTTTCAAACAATCACAATAGTGCTCCTATGCCTTTGCACTGCATTATGGTCCGTCTGTACAGTCTTCAGTAGAGATGTCAATGCCACATATCTGAAAAATATTTGTATCAGTTTTTATAACATTTGGTCTTTTAGAGAAACAATTTAGTCACTTATGTCAAATATAAACACCCAACCTTATATTTTTGTCATTGTTTAAAAGGAAGCGACCTAAAATGTTAATGGCCAAGACCTGCAAAACAGATCAATTATTTACAGATTAGAGCAGATATTACACAGATTGCTTTAAGATTTTATGAAAATAAAAATAAACTCACTCGTAGTCCACTTTCAGACTTTATGTCCATTATGGTCAATACAGTCTCATACAGGATTGCATTGCCAACATTTTTACTTGTCTCTGTATTTGTTGCAACCTGTAGAGTAAATACATTATTTGTTATACCAGCGCGTGGTTAACCTGGCAATTTTATTCTTCAAAACTTACCTGTGCAAGAATGTCATTCATTGCTTCACTAGAGTCATCATCGCTTTTGCCCAAAATTCGTAGAAGTCTTAATATCCGCACCTGTTCACATCAGGGTTCAGATTAATGAGCCTCTTAAGACACATTTGAATACTTATAACATGAGCAAAGCGCTACCTGAAGGAAAGGGTCGCTAATGCCTGAGACATCATGCTCAGGAGAGTACCCGGACATGATTAGGTTCTTCAGGATCCTCACCAACTGTGGAACCAGCTGATCAAAATATTAACAAGAAAAGAATAAACAGCTATCAGCAGTTTTATATCAATATCAATATTAATACTGCATTCATAAGAGTTTTAAAGATGTATTGTGACACACTGACTTTCACAAACATTATAATCTTATATGCTGCACACACATTTTAGTGTAGCTACATAGGCACTATAGATTTTATATTTTAAAGTATACTACTCAAAAAAATAAACACAAGTCCCTACATTAAAAATACACACAAAATGGGGAAAGTCCATAAATACATCTTTTGCAGTGGGGGGTACGGGTGTGGAATAGACAGTCTAAACAGGATAACTTTGTGTCTAATTCCTACTCTTGTATAGTGCCCAACTGCCCATATAGTTTTGACTGAGGGATATAGAGTTATTAATAGACCAACACCATTGTGACCAAATGAGCTTGAATCAGGAAAATTAAAAAAAAAACACAGAAAACAACTGTGAGGAATGTGTTGCACAAAATCCAGTTTGGGATATTTGACTCAGTACACTGACAGTGATGAATGGTGATCACTTAAGATTTATAAAATCAAGGAAAACATTATGACAAAACAAAAGATTTACATTTGAGTTGACTGTGAGGATTACTATTTAAAGCATGCACCAGCTATGAGATCAGAATGTGCTCTTACCTTCTCATTCTAACACAATGCAGGAATTGTAACAAAGACAAATGACAGAAAAAATATGAGGGAGATGTTAGGGAGGGGAAGGTCATTCACTTTCAGAAAGCTAAATATGTTGAGCTCATGACCATGAGGGTGGCACTCCTGAGCGCTGTTACACCTACAGAAGAGAAGGCAGCAGCAGAACAGCCAAAGCAGTACACACAAAGTAGACAGAGTTCAAGATTGAAACGTGGTGCAGCATGTAGAGCTGTGTGTTTACTTAGCGATAAGATAATGTCAAATGTGCAAAGGGGAAATGAGATGCCATGTGTGAGCTTAAGACAAAAGCACTACTTTTTTTCGCTCAGAAAAAATCTCTGTACCTTTCTGAAGTGGGCCAACATATCCGGGCTTCTCTCACACATCTCAGTGAGGAGAACAACTGATGTATGGAGAACACCTAAACAGAATAAAGATAAAAAATACTAATTAAAACCAATTCTGTAGGTACAAAGTGGTGCAGAAAATGTCTGTCCCTCTTGAGCTCAATGTCTTTGTACATTGTCCTTTCAATAAAAGTCTACACTTAATGTGATTTAAATTTTTTGATGGACTGACACCAACTTTTATTGAGTTGGAGTGTTGAGTTGGTCGCCTGTCTCAATAAAATAAACAGTGACTTAGTCACTTCAAGTTCCTTCAAACTGGAAGCATCTCCTGGTTCTTAGTAAAACGTGCTTAGTAGCAAAGATAATTTCAGCGCCAAAAGGAACAGAACTATTGAAAGCATAGACTTAAAAAAAACTTCAGAGCACTTCCCTTCCTGATGTAGAGCAGTGTGCCTGGTGCGGAACGTCTCTTCCTTTATTTTATGCACAAACTAAACCAAACAGGTAGGTGTACTTACTTAGAGTAATTACAAAGATAATTGCAGTGCCACACATAGACAAAACCTATGCACAGGTCACAGGTTTGATCAGGCAGATACATTTACTTTTTTGTGCAAGAAAAAAAAAGACCATGTTTTCAGGGGCTAACCAGCCATTCTGAGTGGTAACAAAAAGTATGAAAATTATTTTTTTTCAGGCCAAGGGTATTTCTTATCAAAACACTTCCCATGGTTCTTCTCGCTGAGCAGGTTTTTTGTGGCTGGAAGGAACATTTCCATAAGTTCTGGAACTTTTCTTATGACATGAACCGCACACAAGGCTGCCTGCAAATATATGTTACAACCAGAAGTCAGTCAAAATCATGTCCAGTGTGTCTGTGTATTCCTTAAGTGTAAGTAAAATGAGTCATACCTTTTTTCTCAAGTATGAGTTGGATGTTTTTAGCAGCTTCTCCACTTCACCAGCCAAGTCACGACACATCTCTGATGAACCCATGCAGCCCAATGTGCATAAGGCCAGACCCTGGACATACTGTGTGCTGTGGTTTAGGTCACTGGGAAAAGCATAAAACATAACATCATGAGGAGCAGGCAGTCTAAGATTTCATCCTCAAGTGTTTAGATGTACCCACTTTTTAATGCAATTCGTCATTAGTAGATGAACATCCTGTCTCTCATCCAACAGCAGCATCGCTCCTAAATAACCTATTCGTTTGTCTGTGAACTTCTGGGACGCAATAAGCTTTAGGCACTCCAGCTGAAAGAATGGACAGCAGTTTACAAAGAATAAAGAATGAATGGCAAACTGTTCATTTTGTGCATATGGACATGCATACCTGTCCAAAATGGGCTGGGTAGCCCAACATGTGCATATACAGTAGCTTTGCCACATTCCTGCAACGATAGGTATTATCTTCTTCTCGGAAAGAAGAGCGGATAGCAGCACACTCTTTCTGGATCATCTCTCGCTCCTCTGCTTGGGTTCGTGCTGTCCGGATAGTCCGGATCAGCTCCCGCAGTCTGATCGGAGCTGGCATTCTCTGAGAACATAAAAAGTCAGTAAATGTCTGATACAAATTCAAGCATCTCTCATCAGGCTTTCATGACTCTGCCAAGATGAATCGCATGGAGGCAGTTGTTCTCCCCACTACTTTTTCAAACATCATTATCAACCAATGATTCTTGATGTAAGGCACTTGGATAAACAGATGTTATAAATGTGATCATTTACAATTAATCAAATAATATTATAATATTTCATTTGCTTGCTCTGCTCAGAAATCAGTGTTACAAAATGTTGTTTTGAAAAATTACTTAAGACTTCAGAGCCAGAACTTACATGAAGTAAAAATTTACAGATACATCTTTTTTTTACAATGAGGGAAAGGGTAAATTAACAAATGTGAAAATTGCATCAGGGTTTATCCATCTTATCAGGGTTCATCTTATCTTTTCAAATAAACTTTATCCAATAGTACATCCCATCTATTTTTATAGCCAACAGATACCCTTTTCAAATTAGATGAAAAAAAAAGAATTAAAATAGGTACTGTCTGTCAGGCCGAATGACTGTGTGTTTTGATGTTTTAAGAAGTAACATGTAATTGATCCTGGATTTGAGAGCCCAGAAAGCAAGATGATGTAAAACACAGCATAGTCTCACTATCAGGTAATGAATGTTATGTTATCTAAAGGAAGGGTAGCCAATACTGACAGTAATCAAATATATAGCTAAATACTTTCTCAGAAGCCAGTTCATTTAAATGACATAGGTATTACAAACGGCAACATGACTTGGACATGAATAAATTGTATTACATTGCTAAAATTTGTAGAACCATTTTTTTTCTTAAAAGGTAACGTTACATAGGACATAGAGTTTTCTTTCTATGGAGTGAGTGAAGCCATAAAGCCCATAATGAAGCACAATATGTGAACATATTACTTGCTATTGCAGGAGGTCTATACTGCATACAAGAAGAAAACTGAAATTCCCCATACTAAAATATCATTACAATAATCCTTCCAATAATAACCTATTTGGGAAAATGATTTGTATCTATCAACAATCATGAACTTATTCATTACTTATATTCACTTGCTTATAGACCCATTATATACTCATAACAAGCTTTGCCTCCCTTGAGTTTTGAGCAGTCAGCCTACATTTGCTTAAGGACACTTGACAACCAGCAACAAGCCACACCTTCCTTATACCACAGGGAGAAACCAACCAAATAGACTGAAAGCTCAATAAAATAATCCATAAATAAATGTAAATGTTGCAACTTCAAACCATGCCAATACAGTCTAGGGTAGTTTAATGTGTTCCTGTTGCCAATTGGTCACCTTAACTAAACCATGCCGTGGGGGACAATTATATTTGAAGGTCAAATATTCATTTTCTAAGTTGGTTGGTTTTCTACATACACATGGCCCCATATTGTGTGTACGGTATACAAGATGAGCCAAAATGTAGAGTTATTGAGAAACCCAACATCTTCAAAACTTGGTCCTTAGTTCATTTCATTCATTAGAGGCAGACAAGTCATTGAAGAACTCAGGAGTGGAACAAGCGCAAAAGATGTTTTCCTCAAATCTGCAACGTGTGCAAGTTGGAAATCAAAGGACTGCAAATTAATAAAAAATGCAGAGTTGTAAATGGATTACTCTTACTGGGGTCAATGATTGTCCACTTCCAAATATCAGCTGACTTCTTCCACCTGTTACATCCTATTTCTAACACAACATTGTTCTGACAATGGCGTTCAAAGACCAGTTGGTTCAGAGCGTGTATTAACATAAATTGAAGACAGATATTGATTTCATCATAATTTTAATACTAGCAAATCGGAAGTGGATTTATAAGAAATGAGTCCACGACCAAACGCAAAGCTAGCCTTAGTTAGCTTTTACGGTGTCCAAATGCTGACGTACGGATGCACAAATGTTAGCACACACCCCTTTATAATAGTTTTAAGTGTTCCATATCCAGCTAATTACACAGGTGACCCTACACTGGGGCTAAGGATAAACATATCAAGTTCAAGATAGCTAACGAGATACATTTGTTGGTATAGAAATAATGAAGAGAACAAGCTAATGTAATAGCAGTTGTTACATGTGACGTGTCCTATAATTATTTATCTATAAACTAGTCATCGTTGCTTTAAATGTTATGTCGAAATTAACCAAGAAACCTTAGCGAAGTGGACATGACACCTAAACCTGTTCATGATGCAGTTTCGGCCTCCTTTAAGCATTGGGATTACAAGCTAGCGTTTCAACTGAGACCTTAGCCAACCTGAACACAACGTTTTTAGTCATGTAAACACGGATTTATCAACCCAATAAAAGCACATGTGAAGACAAAGTGTAATTCCATCATATCTATATTTTGGAGTAAATGTTGTCATAGCGGTTAAGAACATGAACATAATGACTGAATGTACTAGGCTTCACATCCCTAGCACAGCAGGTACTTAGCCGCAACACTACAGCAGTAGCGTTAATGCTAAGCTAAGCTAAGTTAGCCGCTGTCAGGCACAACTCCGGTCCACTCTGAACTGCGACTTCCTAAGCAGCGCCCCAGCCAGTGTTGTCAGCTTAATTGTGCACCAAATACAGATGTCTATCAAAACTTATTCATGATACGAAGTGTGTCCGACAAATGTTAACACCCAAGACGTACTTACAAGCCGGAATGATACCAGATAATACCAGGAATCGTCTCTATTAGCAATGGAAGGAGGAACACACTAGACATGCAAAATGGTGGCTACTCCAGCCTCAGCACATCTACCGCAGGCGGAAGGTTACACTGACAGATCTCAGAGGTTTGTGAAAGAAGTGCGGAGTCGCTGCGGAGCTGAAGTTTGTCATCGATGTTCTGTGATCCTGCCAACCCTGCCTCTTCAGGGACCTTTCAGTGGGCATAACCCTGCCTCTACCGGTGACAGGACTCGATTTTAGTGCCCATTGAGCAACATGGGTAAGATCCGTAAACATTCTTGTTCTGTGTTTGTGTAAATATTAGCTGATTGTGTTGCCAGGCTAATCAACCCGTGCTTTACATATACGCTTACTCTTAATGGTTAACGAGAGGACTCTCTCTCTCTCTCTCTGTGTAAATACAGTCAATGGAGAGGACTTATAATGTGAGCCATCGATGCAAATGCATAGTGTTAGCAGGTTTGATTGGCGGAGTTTCATCGAATTCGCTATGTTTACGTCAAAAAGCCGTAAAAAAAAGACAATCAAGCATATTACCCGAGAACGGCTACTCATGACATTGACAATTGTCACTGTAAATATAACAATGAGAAGATGGAATATTTTATTCTGACCCTGCGGATGGATACGTTTTACCTGGTCAAAGTCGTACTGCGGTCCGTTTACTCGTGGCAGCCAGTGATGACGAATCCCTTATGGTGCTTTTGTGTTCAAGGGCGTCACCTAGAGGCGACTGGGGCCAATTTACTGGAAAATTAATACAAAACTGGTCAAATATTTCTTTTAATAACAGGCATGCTCTAAATACAAAATATACAATATGGGAAAAATACATAAGTGATATCAGCAGTGCTGTAAATAAATGTTTATTGTCTATCTAAGTGAGTTATTGAGTGGCCAGTGCGATGTTCTTAAGTTCCACAGCAAAAGGGAGGGAAGAAGCTGTTTTAGCCAAGACTGTAGGTCCAGCTTCCAGCCTGAGGGGAGTGGCTCAAATAGTTGGGTGAGAAGGGTCCGCCGCGATCCAACCTGCTCACCCATGAGTCCTGGAGACAGGTCACCTGTACCACACAGGGATGGAGGGGGTGAGGTATTCTTTATTTGCAGTTGCACCATATGGCCAAAGCACATTTAGTGAACAAATTCACAGAATGTTGCTATTGTTCAAATAAAGTTTTTTTCAGATTCTGATTCTGGTAGTCTGGTGGTACCCACTCCTCAGAAAAATAAAACATCCTCTACTGAAAGAGTTGATTTAAGTAGCCTGTGCTCTTATTGTTTTAAAAAAGAAATTACAATCACAAATGAACCTGGGTTGCCATTTGTCAATACGTTTACCTGCAGGGGACACAAGTTTTTGCTCATTCTCAGTATGGACAGGTCATGCCTCATGTGAAGCCAGAACCTCCAGAATTTACTCACTGAGCTGCAGAGGCATCACTACCTCTGCTTAATGATTGGCTGTAGGTGCTTCAGACCCGGGTTACGGAGGTGCAAATGGGTCTATTGCAATCTTATTTAAAAGTGTTAGTACCCTCATTTGAGGCAGGTAAAATAATGGCACTTAATGGAATACTATTGTCTGAGCACCCTTTTCACACCGGCACCCTCAGTTAGGTTGTTCTTGACCTGGTCCTGGTCTTACGTTTTAAGCAGTGAGAATTCAGATCAGAGAGAGTCCTTTTAGATTTTTAAATCACTTGATTTAAGCACTGAAACTGGCAACCCATATGAGAGAGACTCCTGTGACCTCTGCTTTCTGATTATAACATAAATGCATGTTTTAATGTCTAATGCAAATGTATTTTTAAATACAAGTTATATTTGATTGGAACATGTTCACCTCGTATCTGCGGACAGTTTAAAACCAAAATCTTACATCCTGTAAGTAAATAGAATGATGTTTGTCCGTAATACTACACCACATTCATTAAGATGGTAGTGTAAAACTTGCCCACTAGAGAGCACTAGTTTACTTTTGTTGAGAGTTAGCCTACGCTTTCTGGTGATGCGGTTTGACGAATTAATAATTAATTCAGGAGTATTGCATGCATTGGCAATTTACACTTTATGTAACCTCAGAAAACTAGTTGATTTATTTTTCCACAGTGTGTATGTTTCTCACAATCCCGTTGGCTCGTGCAGGAGATCAGCTGAGCTCGTGCGTCTCTGCAGTGCGCGCGCAGGGTAGAGAGCCATTGGCTCAGTGGAGCCTTCACTCCACGGGTGTAACTCCACGGGTGTAACTCTACAGTCGAAACGACTGAAACAAGGGATGTCCAAAGGAGCAAACATGTGAACGCATGTACATAATTTTCTTTTTGATTTGAGTCCCAGGCTGACCCGGGCTGTGTTTTTGGTGGTGTGCTGCCTCATTGTGGTTTCTCAGTGCGGAGTAGTGAGCTCAGGACAACCCCACGGGTTTGTGGGACCTTTCACTCATAGCGGGAGTGGACAGTACTATGTCCAGACGAAAACAAACCATCCCCTTCAAAGTTAACTGTGGGTAGCCTTTTTTGTTTTGTTCTACGTGTCGAGTAGTATTAGGCTAAATAATATGCCTAATGCTGCATTTTCAGTTCCGATGGCTGATTGAAATTCGCGATGGTCTGTATTAGAAAGCCTGTACTTTTTTGCCCGTGGATGTTGTGGATTTCTTCTTTTATTTTACACTCAAGTCCTAGAGCTGCCTTTGTGTATTGCTGGGTTTACAGATTAAATGACGTTTGCTGTCTAGGGTTGCAGTTGAGGTGTTTAGTCAGTCCCTGTTCTGTAGTTGTCCTTGTAGTTTATCTTGTGTGTGTGTCTGTTGGACTTAGGATGAGCTTGAAAACTCTGACTTGCCTCCATTGTGTGAAGCACTTGTTGAGAGAGATGAGACTGCTGACTAGTCCATCAGGGACTGTCCAATATGATCTACTAAAGTCATATATGCTGGACCTCTGTCTTTTTAAACATAGTTTAAATGAAATACATCTCGGTCTTACACATGCATTAATCCCTCCAGGCTAATGTGTTTATTTATCCCACTGCAACGCAACAGTTGCTAAAAGTAAAAGAAAAATCTGTACTGTTTGTAGCCACTGTCACGTGTTTTATGGCGAAAGCCTTGTTTGGGATCTGGGTCTATTTCAGGATTTAAGGTGGTTTGTTTTGTTGTCTTGTTCTTTCCCATTATGCTCCTTCAGAGAGGGTCAATCTAGACAGACAGTGGGACAGTCCAGACAGGCTTGACACTCTCACAAAAACTCACAAAGAATTCTAGACAATGCCACAACAGCTCTCAGCCTAATTTGTGTGCACAATTTACTTTGACATAAACCCAGACATAAGCTACAATGGGACAAGCTTGAACTGGAGGTAATGCAGCAAATATACTTTTAAACTTTGCTTTCTAAACCTTTTCTAAATTAAGTTAGGTGTACACACAATCTCAGGGCTGTGCAAGTTATCAAATATATAATCATTATTTCAATTATTGTTCTATCAAATTACAAACATTTGCAGTTGAAAGTACAATTATTTCACTTTTGTTCAGAATATGTGCGTTCACCCTGCAAAATCTTGAGCAAAGCCACTTGCCTAATCTACTCTGACTTTGAAAATAAAAGTGTTAGAAAACAATACTAGTAAATGATATCAGTTCTATATCTCCTCTACATGTTGATGTTAACAGTAGAAGGAATCATTTGAAATAATTATTTCAATTACTGTATGAGCCAAATACTTGTGATTTTGATTTGCCATGATCAAGCAGCCTTACATAACGTTAAACATTTTTAGGTACTTCTTCTCAATGTACAAACTTAATTAGGCATCAGCATAAAGCTTATATCCAGACAGCACATACTTATGTGGAGCCGTTATGGGTGTGCGGCTCTGGCATTGTTCACTGTGTTCGCTCAGGCACCTCACTCTCGTCCAAACAAATAATTACTGTAGGTTATGCTTATTTTTTATTTTATTTTAATGCATTTCACGCTAAATCAGGGACAATAAACTGAAGATATACATTTGTAAAAGACAGAATTTGACCGGGATTTACACATGATGGCAACCTGAGGGCACTTGGGTGTGGCTGGCAAGGAGGTTGGTGTTGAGGTCTCTGAGCTGCATATAACCCACCACCCACAGACCTAATATGACAGTTACTGGCCTATACATATAGACCAGGGTTATCAAACACAGGGCCACAGACTGTTGAACAACACAATTGATCATTGAGATGGGTGCATTTTACACAGCTTTGACAGAGACTTTTAAGGAGGCTTGAAAAATGTATTTTAAATCTATAAAATCCAATGTGATGTTACTGAGATTTTGGTTGTAGGATTACTTATATTTGGTATAAAAATGACTGCCTATGATCAGTTGGGCCAGTTTAGCAGAAGATCTGACCGTCAAAAAAAGTTGGTCTGAGGCCTGCATTTGGCCGACAGGCCATATTTTTGACACCCCCGATAGAGATATAGAATTACATTTATTTCCAATGTGTTTTTCTATCCTTTCCCCTTTCTTTGCTTTCACATAGTTGTGTACGTATTTAATCTCGTAACTTTGTTACTTTTTTCTTATTATTTATATATGCATTCATATTTTTATTACATGAATACAGTGTTTCCCATACATTTGGTTAAAATTATGGTGACACAAATATTTTTTTATTTGATTAACTTAAATTTCATTCAATTTGTGAAGTCTAAATGTCACTTACCGCATGTATTAATTTTTGAACAGTGTAGTCGCGTTTATAAATTTATAATAATACAATGAGCTACAAAGTCTAATTTTGTTATCCCAACATATAGTCCAGCTTTTTTAGACTTCAGGGGAAAATGTTTGACTAAGGAGGGCCATCATAGTCTCCCATATTGGGAAACACTGTGAATATATCACCTCAGTTGTAAATATGCATGTGTAAATATATGCGTACATATATGTGTTTGCAAAAAAAATACTTTTTAAGTTGTAATCCTACTTGTGTATAAACTTTCCTACCTATATATGGCCTATACATTGACCATAATTGAATTCTAATCTTGTTTTTATGTTTATTTTCTTACACTTGCAATCTATCAAACCTTCCTATCTCATAATAATTAAGGGGAGTGCAGTAGTACAGTCCACTTCTGGATCTACACTTAACACAACATTTAAACATTAAAGTAATCCTTCCTCAACATTAAAGTTCTGCCATAAACAATAACTTTTCAAGACCATTTAGAAACATTTTTTTTCAATATGCAAAAGTACAACCTACCCTGTCAACAAAGCAATTTACAGAGTAGAAATGTTCAAGTTCAGGATCATTTTACATTGTGTGCCTTGTTAATCAGTGTGAGATTAATCTGATGTCTAGCCTTTTGCTGTATGTTGATGGAGAGGCCCTTGTGCTTCCTGCAGTTTCAGACGTTCTTATGTGTCTGTCTGTGCTTTTGAACGGGATGGTGACCGTGAGCAGGGGGAGGGACCCCCCCCCAATGTGTGGAGTCAAGTTTGTGCAGTCTGTCTTTTGTGTGTTTTGTTTTGCCTCCCGCCCCCCCTTCCATAGTAGCCTCTCTGCTCCTTCTTGTGGGTGATGAGTTTGTCTCTTTGTCTGGATCCAGTCAGACACTGCGTCACCTCCTGCCTACAGACTCTCACATAGACCATAGACAGATAACATCACAGAGCCTGGGAGGAGCGAGGAGAGGCAGATGTATGGACAGACACTAGAGGGGGATGGGGAGCCACACATCCATTATTGGCCATGTGCTGTGAAGCTCTGGTGGGGTGGTTCATAGTTCAGTTAAAGCACTGACAGTATGAATGAGAGGATGAGAAATAAACAGCTAAGTTACAAACTTTACACACACTTAATGTTATTTGTCACTATGCTAAATTATCTACAAAGGGAGCTCTACCACAATCTGAGAGAGTCAATAATATTGGAGCTACTTGATAGTTCTATTCTTGATTTTTAATGCTATTGTTTTAAGATTTTTAGGAGCTGCTGAACAGTATTCAGCAAACTCTCGCTGAAAGACTCTTGTCTCTCGCTTTAGTTTTTTATCCACAAATAATGAATTGGATACGTTCACTTTGTAATTTTTTAACTCGGCTGAACATTTCTTTTGCACTCATGTGTCAAGTGTTGGAAGTCAACCTCTCCTCCTCCTCCTCCTCTTTAGAGCTGAATGGTGTAGAGATGAGACAGTGTTCAGATCTTTTGAGAAGAAAAGACCAAGGGCGAGCCAGGCTGTTTATGTGGGTGGTACCAAAGGAGACAGAGGAAGAGGGACAGAGAAAGGCGGGATACTCGTAGAGAAAAGTGCAGGATTCTACGTGTCCTCTCGGACTGCAGCATGGCTGTCAAATACATGCATCTAAAATCTTTGATTATACATCTAGTTTTATGTCAGTGTTGAAAATGATGAGAGAAACAAAATACGTAAGAGTTACTCACAAGGCACAGGGACGAAAGAGAGCTTAGGGTGATACGTTTGTTTTGGAAGTGACAAAGATGGGTGGGTTTAAGAATCTGCCAGACGGAAGGCAGATGTAATATCTTCTTGGATATGTAAAGAATATCACTGTGATGCCTTTCCTATTTATGTTCAGCATTCAATATTTCAATATTAATTATATGTCATTGTATGTCCTTGACTCCAGGGCCATTTCACCCAACAGGCATGGCAGGTCTCCAGCACACCATTGGAATGGACAGCCGTGAGGACTTCACAGAAGAGAGTGAATGCTCCCAGCTCCAGGGCCAGGACAGTCTCTCAGGTACTGACCCCTGTCCACAGGACACAGACCAGTCTGTGGGGTGTTAGTGAGAGTAAGCCCTGCTCTGCTCTCTTGTGTCTGTATTGATAGGGCTGTGTTTGCCTCCATAGAAGACAGTGACAGTGACCCAGACAACCACGAGGAAGATTTATCATACGACGCCTCAGCTGACGACCCTATTATGAGCACACAGAGAGCACAGTGCCACCTGCAAAGAGCGGGAGTCAAAGAGGTTAGATATCCCAAACTGTGTCCATAGATTTTCAAATGTTTATAAAATGTCATTGTTAGTTTGAGCTGGCATATTTTTACTTTACCTCACTCACAAATGAATGTGCTGCGCTTTTGTGTTATTCAGGAGAGTTTGGATGGTGGAGACCACAGCGCCTTTGCTTGTCCTCTCTGCTCACTGGACTTTGGCAGCCCTGAAAAACTAATTTCTCATGTCTACCAGGTGAGCAAGTTGGTGTCTCTAAACACACCCTGAACAATCTTAAAGTAACAGTCTGTAGAGCTCTACTCTAGTTGTCAAAGCATTTTAGAAAACATTGGAGAGCTAAGCTTGCGAATATGATGTGGGATCAACCAAGTCCTTTGAGATCAAATGAAATCTTTCTCAAAAGGAAAGAGGGCGACCTGGCCAAGATGCACCTCAGCAGACACAGGAAAATAGTTAAGAATTCAATCATAAAATGTCTGCAGCCATATGAAATGCACAGATAAATAGGGCCAGTTTCTCTGCTAGACTTGTGTGTCTCCTTTCCATCTGGAATGTACATGCGGGAAGTGTTATTCCAGCTTAACATTTATGCAGAGTACATTTCACTCATTGTCAGAAAAAAAGGATCATTTCAAGTGTACCTGTAGTTTTTCTGATGTGATGTTTTAAACTCGTTTTTATATGGTTTTGTGATCTGCAAACAGCATACAACCATGATGAGCAACAACAAGAGTTATGTGTGTCCAGTGTGTGGGCGAGCCTTGAGTTCGCCGGGCTCTCTGGGAAGGCATCTTCTCATCCACTCAGAGGACCGCCTATCCAACTGTGCTGTTTGCGGCACACGCTTCACAGACACCAACAACTTCAACAGGTTTACACATTTACAGCCTGTACAAATGGATTTACCAAATGTGAAAATAATATTGAGTAACAAATATAATACAATACAATAAATTATTGATATGAACCAGGTTATAGAGCAGTATCATTGAACATGATAAATACAATAAATTGTGTTTTTTATTCTTACATACACAAACTAATTGTCTCAGTATTATGAAAAAACCTGAACACTGGTGATACAAGAAAAAAGTAACAACAAAGTAAAATGCCAGAGACAAGATAATGTGCAATTTAGATTAATTTGAAGTCATATACAGCACTGTTCATCTCAACATATTGAGCTTTTTGGAAATATGTTTCACTGAGAGGTTTCTGATTGACTGACAAAATGTTTGTCTCATCCTATCTTTACAGGGAGAAGCTGAAAGAGGTTCTTGACACAAGCAAGTTTGAAGTGAGTGGAGGCAGGGATGTGTGTTCTCTGTCCCTCTCCAGCAGTCCCATGGGGAGCCCAAGCCCGGTGGGACGGTCCTGCCACGGCTCTGGTTCAGCGCCCTGTCAGCTTCCTCAGGGTCCATGTGCTCCCTCAGACCAGGACCCTAATCTATGTCAGGGTCCAGACCACATCTCCAGTCAATGCCAAGGGCCCAGACCATGTGCAGGCTCGGACCAGCCCTTCCCTTCACTGCCCGACAGTCTGCTCTCTGAAGGCCCATCGCTGGTATCAATCCCTGAAGCTCTAACCTCCTCTACCTCTGGCCTTCCTCCCATCCCTGATATTCTCAGTCCCATGCCTGTTTATCCAGCAGGAGTGCTGCTAGTGTGCAACAGCTGCGTCGCCTATCAGCAGTTGGTAGACACTCAGTCACCAATCAGAAAGTGGGCATTACGAAGGAAGAATGAACCTCTAGAAGCTCGTCTGCAGCGCTTAGAGCGGGAACGGACAGCTAAGAAGAACAAACGGGCCTGTGAAACTGAGGAAGAGAAGGAGTTGAGGAGGCTTCGTGACCGTGAGGCTAAGCGCATGCAGAGGATGCAAGAGACGGATGAGCAGCGTGCACGAAGGCTGCAGCGAGACAGGGAGGCTATGAGGGCCAAAAGAGCAAACGAGACACCAGAGAAAAGACAGGCCAGACTGATACGTGAACGAGAGGCAAAGCGTATCAAACGACGACTGGAGAAGATTGACCCAGCTCTGAGAACACAGATAGAGCATGATCCCGCAGCTATGGCTGCCCTCACAGCAGACATGAGCCTGTTCCAATTCCCCTGTCCCATGCCTGTCTCATCCATTGATAATGGTTTGTTCATGAAGTTACCCTGATTAGACCAGTCAGAAGACAGATCATCATAATCTCTGTCCCCCCCAAAAACATTATGATCATTCCCAGCTGCTTGTACAGCCATCTTAAATTGGCCTGCTTTGTCCTAATGAGCAAATTACCTTAAGTTTCTACTTTTTACACTTCAAACCTTATGAACAGGGATGGATGTTTCATGTTGAATGGTATTATAGCATGTTGTAAAGAGATTTATCTATTCAGCTGTTGATGAAAACAGGTACTTTTCAAGCTCAGCTACTGTATATTTTATTTGTGATTTTGCACATAGACCGTCAGTGATTGGACTGGAGATGTTTTTGGCCCAATTACTCTTTGGTCAACTCTGTTTGCTCAATGTTTTGAGTTTAATGGTGGTTGTACCTCTTTTCAAGCTGCCAACTTGGATTCAACTTGGAAGACTACCTACCTCAGCTGGCACCATGAGTGCACCCTCATTCCTGTGGCTTACAACTCCAGGCTATTCTCAGTACTGTACACTTATTACACAATGACACAAGATGTTTATTGTCGCCAAGGCACTTTTATTTGCACAAAGGCATTCAGAACATTTATGACATAGTAACCAGGTTCACACAGGTTTATTTATGGTCTATCAAGCACATTATCAGTGTTTAAATCTTTTTTGTTTCTTTTCAACTGTCTGTGTTAAATTTTTTGTAATCTAATTTGCCAATGTTTTTACGGAGCTTTCATTGGAGCATCTCTGAAAACTCGGTATGTGCTGCTATTGCTGTTGCTGGACAGTACATTCGTTACCTCAGCTCTTGCATCATAACTTTGGAACAGAGTGGTCATAGGGGCACAATTCACTGTTATCTGCTAACAGGTATGTTTGTAAAATACTTGAATTTAACTGTTTTTTCATATGGAAGTAAATCATAATATTGACATGTATGCAATATTTGTAGCTTTTTCCATGTCATGCAGACCTGTAGTATTCAACCAGGAAAGTTAATTCTGGGTTAGCTGCGTGAGCTTGGTATATGGCATTGAGGTTTGTTTTCTATCCCCATTTGTTCATTACACCCAGGGTTGTCATAATCAGTTAATATGAAAGATTACATTCATCTCAGTCATCCCAGCACCTATTTAAGATATTTAAAAAGTTGATATTGTGTTATATTTGAGATATCTGACTGAAATTAGTTGGTCTTTATCATATTAAAATCCATATTTTGGATTGTCTTTCTTATCTCACTTTTCCTGTACCTAGAGTTTAAACGACATATATTGTTTTGGGGAAGTACATGATGCACAACCAAGCACATATTTAAAAGTCACTTCTAGGTATGTCTTTATCAAGCTTTGAAATGGATCAACTTCTATGCAACATACACAATTTATCAATAGCGTCACAAAACTATGCAGTATGCAAGTTTACTTATAAAATAGTGTCAAAAGATGAGCTTCTCAGGCAATCTAACTCAGTTAAGAATATTAAGAGCCTTCTACATTTTGATCCATCATACTTCATCAATTAAGTCTGCTATTAATGTAAAGGGTAGTTGTATTTCTTTTTTGTTTGTTGTACAAAGACAGGGTCTCACGTCACATCATACTGTGCCCAGAGCAGCATTCAACAGTTTTGTGTATCCTGACTATGAATACTGGGTATTCTCTAAGGTTTTTACTTATTGACTGCTGTGATGCCGTTTTATTATAAAGTTTTGTCCTTTTGTTGACAGTTTGGGGGAAGTCCCAAACTCATTGGTATTAGACTTAAGGCACTGGGGCGGAACAGTTTTTTTCTTCAAAGCAGGGCCCTAAATATTTGGTAAGCACTGCATGATGTAAAACTGCATTCCTCAAATGTTCAGTATGACTATGTTCAAATGTTTATATGCCTGCCTGTTTTACAGTGAACAAAATGACAACACTAGCCTTTAAAATTCAGGAGTTGGTAATGTTCGTGTTTACAGAAAATCATGACCAAGGCCAAATGAACAAGCTGAACTGTTAATTATGCTTGTCAGTATTTCTTGGTGGAAAGCCAACATGTGATTTCTTTAGCAGTTGTACCGTCCCTGACTAAACTTGGTGAATGTGGATAAAATAAACAAAATTTACTACAACAAAGCTGCCTGCTTATTCTCAAAGACTGTAAAAAAAACAAAACTGTTCCTTCTTATCACTAATGAGCATTGTCCAGTTGGGCTTGTACACACTGATACTGGAGAACATAACACTTCATCAGAGGTGGGTAGAGCAGCAACTGTAAAGTATATTTCTCAACTATTATGGCAGGTGAAAACAAGTAAAATTTTATTAAAAGTAAGTGTAACTGAGTAGTATCCTCTAAATATTTTGGAATTCAAAGAAATAAATTAAATGACAACAACTTCAGTGATGTGTAGTAGTTTATATTTGTATATATTTGTATATATATTTATATATATATTATGTTGCGTTTACTTAACAAACATGATAGATGTGATGTCTCCAAGTTAGCTGTAACAATAAAAATACAATATCTTTGTGTCCTTAAAGTACATAGAATTAAAACAGCAAAACAAACCACCCTTAACAGTTCACAGAGGTACAAATATACAGTACAAATCTATTATTCAAAGGGTACAAATAAAAAGCAACAAAATAGATATTAATGCTTTGTTAAAAAGGTGTGGGATTTGCTAAGGGAGCACTTTGGGTCAATAACTCTAAGGCTTCTCATAAAGATCAATACATATTGGTACAACAGTACAATAAAAGCACTATACAAAGTTCATACAACCTGGATTATTCTTGAGGACTGAATGTTACATGTACTTCTTTGCATATATTCTAGGGATTTTTATTGTTCTTTTGATAGTCACATAACTCAAGTCACCTTGTGCCAAAACAATGTAAAATCTGAAATTACTGAGATTATTAAATCTGTAATTGTCTGTAATGGCTGTTGCCATTTGTCTAATTTAGATAAATATGATCAAGATTAAAGTTACCATTGTGGCTAAATATGACAAAAGGATACCAGATTTTTCCCACAGTAACATCACAATTACATTACCACCAGAGGACAAACTCTCCACCTAAACCCCAATTGTTTCAAAACATATAAGAAAATATTGTAGGTACAGGAATGACAAACTGCATAATGTGTAAAACCTCGGCATTTGGGCACTGGCTTCAGTTGATGCAAAGAAAAACAGTTAAGGTTACAATCTGGGTATTCTGAAAAAGAGAACACTATTTCACCTTCACACATTGTACATAGCAGAAATTTAAGGCATTATCAACAGCATTGGCAAAGCAAAAGTTTAACTATACAAAAGTATAAATCTACACACACACGCGCGCGCGCGCGCACACACACACACACACACACACACAAACACACACGATTTCTTTGACTGTGTGCTTTACATTTTGAGACTCTTCAATTTACCAACACTGAAAAAGGGGCCATTAGTGCAATTAATTACAGTAACATACTGTCAGTGTTTAAACAGAACCCACTTAATAGCGATTAAGATCTTGGTGGCTTGGCTCTGAGCGGAGGGCAAATGGAAAGGCTTGTCTTACCAAAATGTATTTGTTTAAGACATGTCAAGAGGTAAAGCCACAGGTGGCACTGCTTGCACCATTTCCACTCCTAGGATGCATATTGACAAAACTGAAGTGGCTCAAAGCCAAATGAGTATACACTGAGTGACATCTTGACATTTGGTTCCAATGGTTTACTGCTTTACCAGTAAACACAGAGTGAAAACATTATCCATAAAAAGTGTCCTATGACCAGACAGTATTAAGACTGCATATAGCGGTTCTTCCTGCCTCAGAAAGGTGTTCAGTTATTTTAAATAACTATACGGCGTTTACTGCATAGAAAAAGCAGATATTGTGAAATGTTTTCATATGTGCATTGCTCAGAGCATTACTTATGGCAAACCTCCAAGTGTATTTTCCTGAAAGAGATGAATTATATTATGTAAATGGGCAGTTTTTGGTAAATTATGAAAAATGGGATTTCCCTCAGTATACACAAGAGGGAGCTAGAGATGGCCTATATTACACATTTTATTGTGTAGCAGTGAGTGTGACCTGAGCCAGGACTGGTAGTCATTAACACAAGACACGAGCACAGTAAATCTGGACCTCAACCCATGGAGCTACAGTACATGTAATGTACCTAAACAGAAATGTTATAAAAGTGAGTGAAATGGGAATGTTTTCATGTGGAATGCACTCTGCTTCACTGAATGATTTGCATGATCTAATTGCACTTATTTTATACTTTTGGATTTTTGTGACATGACTGTGTCAAGCAGAAAAATTGCAGCACTCTGCTTTGCTAATTGTAAACAGCTTTTAAAAAGAGTTTTAAAAGTATTTTTTTTTCTCACCACATATTCCCTTCATTTAAATAAAAAAACACCCCAAGAGTGATTTATCCTCCAAGGTCAGTGTGAAATAAATGAGCAACATTATCAATGTGCAACACAAGACAATCATTAGATCCACCATAAACCACATGTGAGAGAAGCATGGGACCACAGTTATATAATAGATGATTCAACAACTAACACATCATGGGGGCGAAAAACATTATCATGGATATTCTGAACTTGGAAACCTAGACCCAACCTCCAAATTTGGATGGTCCCAGGAGGAAGTATGCAAACTAGTTGCAACTAAAAAAAAAACACTACTGACATTGCCTAAACAAGTGAACAGAGCACATACAACAAACAACCTCCATAGTGTTCCTCCCTGGCATTTCTTTGCCCTCCTGAAATTGAGGAGAGGCCGTTTCAGAAAATTTCACAATTTTACACTGCCACATATATCATTTGGAAAAGACAAGCTACTGTTTTCTGAATTCTCACATTCACTTATGAACCACAAGTCTCAACCTTAAGTCACAATCAACATTCCAGTGAATGTTTTGGTTTTGTGATTAAGTGAAGTAGTCTGTTATTTAACGGAGAATAATTGAGTAGGGTGTGGCCAAACTCAATTGGGACTAATTAATCATCATAGTGATTACAGGACAAGTACATGATATTACAATTTAAAATGGATAAAAAGCTAGTATACAATATTTCTGCTGATGTCAGAAATGCAACATACAATGACTCATTATCTGCAATGCTGCTGCAGTTCTCTGCAACTCTACTTTTGGCTTCTCGACATAAAAATCACTAAGATTGGCGTGATGATCTGTATTAAATTAAAATGAATTAACATCACCAATCAGTCAATATGTTCTTCCAAAAAGTGATTTGCCTCAACTATTATTAGGAGGTTACTGCAATGTAATAATATAATAATATGTCATATGTAAAGCAATGGTGTCAATGGAGAGGAAGAAAGATTAATGCCACGTCTAAGCACTATGCTACATACTACTATATTACTATTACCAACTTATTATGAAACCTTAGCAGGATGGTAAACCACAGGTCCCTAGCAGGAGACACATTGAACATTTTGTTTTATAGTCGTGCAAAACATAAACATTCTGAGGCTACATTTGCTCTCCATTTTCCTTTTGCTCCATGTCACACTCACATCTTTGTGGTAGTTTCATCCAAAGACACTACCAAGCTGATGCTACTTCCCTGCATTAGAGCGCCCCTCAATGGACAGTTTAACCTCCTGAGGGATGAAAGAGGGCCGTGCAGAGTTCACTGGAGATCGCAGACCATCATCTCCCTTCACGTTGTATCTTTGGAGACTGGGAGAGGACCAGCGTCTCAGATTGGCAACTCCTTGTCCTGCTGATGACCCCTCTGTGTGCAAGTGAAAGCTGCTGTGGCTCCTTGGATGCTCTGCAGAAACTCTGCTTGATCTAACTGATGGTTCAATGTGCCCAACAAACTGCACAGCATCCTCCTTTTCAAGCCCATCTTTTTCTCCCTCTCGTTGCCTCTCTCTGTGCATGCGGTCCAACCTAAAATGAGATGGAGGCCGAGGTTGCTGAGAGACAGGAGGCCCCATGATCTGATGTGCAGATCCAGGTGTAGGTTGACTTTTGCTTGGTGTACTGGAGAATGCCTGTTGTTGAGGATACATTTGTGGCAGTTTCTGTTGCTGCTGCTGCAGAGTGATGGACACACAAACATCTCCTACTTGAAGAGGATGGCAGGGTAAACCATAGAGCTGAGCTGTGCGTTCAGGGCTGCAGGAGGACCAACCTTGTCCAAAAACAAAGAAAGGGTGCTCAGGTGGAACATCAATGGTCACTTTGCTTTGCTGTTCTCCAACTGTGAAGTGAAGCGAAACTAGACCCGATCTCTGTTGGCTTGCATGTATGTTCACCACCATGCTAGAATCAATCTTTAGACCGCCGCTTAGCTCTGCACTTCGCACAAAGTCCTGTGTCTGCAGGTCTTCTACTCGTTTGAGTTCTCCAGTAGCTAGTTGGATAATAGCTCCCTTCATAAAATGTGATGGGGTGGATGATGTGGTGGGAGCTACGCTCTGAGTCAAGTCAGTAATGGGTTGGACAGAGGGCTTGTGGGCTATGTTAGATTCCCCTGAAGATCTTTCAGGTAGGCACACTTTGGCAGAAGAATCTGAGGCTTTAAAGCTGCGGTTAGGCAACTCATTCACTAATCCTGGGTAGTTATGCTGAACTGTGGGTGACTGATGCTGAGCAGTGTACTCAAGGGGAATGAGGACTGGTTGACCGTTGGCTATCACAACTGCATGCCCTGATGATGCTGGCTGCTGTTGGATGCTGTTCATTCGAGAGTCCTTCACAGACTGAGTTGGATGTACATTACGACCAGAGATACTTCCTGTGCTCTCTCCATGGACATCTTTACTTCTTTGTGTGCTCTGAGAGAGGTTCAAAGGAGCAAAGGAGACCTCCTTTCGACCAACATTAGACACCAAACGACCAACCACTTGCTGCACCTGAAAGATCAAAACAAATGTATCTGACTATTCACAAATTCTACAAAAAATATTTTACAAATTTTGAAGCAAAACATTTTCTAAAATGTGGTCCAGTTTTTAACTGCAATATAGTCAATCTTAAACAATCAATAATTACATTCTAACCTCCAAGTCACTGTCTGGGGTGCTCCGCTGACATGGTGAACTTCTGTCTTCTGGCCGACATGTCTGGGTTTCTTCTTGTGTTGAGAAGCTGGTTGACTGTGGCAGATGTACATTTTTCACAGGGTGGGTAACATCTGTGAGAATCTCCCTAGATCCATGGCATTTGTCTCTTCCATTCATTTCTCTCTCACTTGCCTGATGAATACCAGAGGCAGCAGAGGCCCTCACACCATGTGGATGGTAAAACACTGGCACTCCCCGAGAGCCCAACTCTGCTCCAGGTAGACCAGAGCCTAGATGCTGCTGAGGACCTTGCTCTGAAGGCAGCATAAAAGGAACACCAGACACTGGAACTTTAGCAAACGAATGAGCAGCTACTTGGGGCTGAGGAGGCGGGGAAACAACACCTTCCTGCACAACTGGCGGATATGGTACCAAGTGAGACACAGCGTGGGGTTGAGAAATAGAGCCTGTGGGAGACATTAATGAGCCTGGAACAAAACCAGGAGGTATAGCATACGGTACGGCATATGGTGAGGTAACAAACTGAAGAGAGGAATGAGGAATTTGAGCATAGCCAAGAGGATGGGGGTAGGGGAGGCCAGGATGCTGTAGGAGTGGCGAGTGTACAGTATAGGCTGGAGAAATGTGACTTAACACTGGATGAAGAGTGGACGGTGTATATGTAACAGATGGAAGCGCTAATTTGTAGAGCATACTGTACTGGTCAACGGGCACTGCTGGTATACTATCAGAACTTTCCACGCTATAATGTTCAGCTGGCTGAGCCCGCAACCACTCTCCAGTTTTAGCTCCTCCCTGAGCATCACTCTTTGCTGCAGAATTCTGAAGGGAAACAACTTCCTCCTCTCCAACAGCATTCCTACCTCCTCCACCAAAAGTTGCCCCTGCCCCACTGTCAGTGACTGGCAGGTCCCTCTTCTTTGGAGGGAGGCACTCCTGGTTACGCTCCTGAGCTGGTTTCATTGCAATTCTCCAAAAAAGAGTATTAAGTTATTGCACCGCAAAGGAGAAGACACTTGCAAGCCAGTAAGCTTGCACTGAAACCAGCTGCAATATCTCCTGGTCGTCGGGTGGCAAAACACCTAAACACAAAATAAAAAAGTCTTAGATAGCAATTTTTTAAAATGTATTCATGAATACTTGAAATCAGCTAGTCCACAAATGCCGGGGCAAGATTTCACACCCATGGATTGATCTTGAACTAATATATAGAATAATATCATTGGCTTCACTTCAAACAAATTTGGAGGACACTCGTTCAAAAATATATTTTTGATTTTCATGTCATTTGCACAATGAGGTTCCAATAACACATATTTAAGGATTTTAAGTGCCTGTGAGCCAGGTGAAATGTATGTGCAAAGAACATATTTTCAATTCAAGTATTTGTTCAATATTTGTTTATTACAATAAACGAGTTGTTTCCTTAAATAATAAACCATTGTGCACATTAGGCGAGCTTTGATCCTTGTTTACAGGATTGTTACTCAGTGACAGTAATTTAATCTCTACTTTTTCTGCTGTCCATAATGAAAACAGGGAATATTATTATAAACCTTACCAAATTTGTCAAACTAGGTAAAACTAGGCAAGATTTACGGAATCGTAGGTATTTTAACTAGATGATTTTGAGTGTAATTCACTTTAACAACAACTTAAAAAATAAAATCTTCATTTCATCTAACAAGTCTTTTATAATATGCTCATATATTTGCGACACATAACGATATCAAACCTAATAGCCAACATGTTTAGATGTAAGAGGACACATCATTGGTTTAATAAGAATAACGTTACCATTACAACATTACATTGCATTTCATGACGGTTATCAGAGCTCAGATATTTTAGCTTATTGCTAGTTAGCCACGTTAGCTAGCAGAGCTGCAGCTCTTTTTCGGCATAATACAATTACAACACGCTATATATCCGTGATATCATTACATTAGTTTGCTTTGGACACATACCTCTAAATGTCATTGCGGATGGGGTTCCAGTGAAAAAACGCCGATATGCTGAAGAACAAATTAATAAATCAAGGCTAAGGAGTCGAACCCATTTTGGAGGCCAACAGAGGCGCTCTTCAATGACGTCATCACGTTAATTCAATTTCCTGTTTTTACATTCACAAATGCTGGTTACTACAAATCAATTTAATGGCTCCTCTTTGATTTACTTTCTACAATAATCGAATATGTTAGCAGTAAGAAACCCATAGATATACATTATGCCCATCTGTTGAAGTAAGTCATTGGTGATGTGATGCAACTTCCACGTTAGTTCTATTGGGATAAAATGAAGAAAATCAATTAATCTCTACAAAACAAAACACCACAGCACAACGAATGTTCCATTTGGAAAAATAATGTATTGGTTACCTGTTTCATCAAAATCTGATTCAGTGCAAAACGTAAATGATCTGACATTACATTCTTTAGTTAGAAAACTGTAAAGCCTTAAAAAGCCACTCTTCCCACTGCACATTTGAACTGTACAGTATACTGCAACACCACCCAACCCTTAATAAATACAAATTATAATAAAAATCGGTCTAGATTAGAATAATTCCAAAAGACACTGTTAATGATGAGAAAGCATCTAATAAATAGCGTATTGCTTGAGGAAAAGGGTAAATCAACCATTAGATTAGTACCATTCACAAGATTCATAGATTTCAAACACACTCATTGAAAATGGACTTTCCACAATTAATATTTAACAATAATCAAATTAATAAATCAGAATGTGCAATAGAAAGCATTGAAAGAGCTGGTGTTGTAACATTTTTCAACAAACAAGAATGCACAGAATTTTATTAACAACTATTTCCTTATATATGTATATACACACACACACACACACACACATTATGTTTGCATAGCAGTGTCTAACAAAACATAATTTGAAGCTATAAAAATATAAATTCATCTTTTCTTATTTCAGTACAGTCATATTTAGTTTCACTTGTTGCACTAAAAGATGAAGTTAAAGTTAATTTAGAGAAAAATAAACTTAATTATATTTCCTAATAGACTACTCCTGGAATAACTATAAACCCCACAATAATACAGTGTATCACCTGTGTTTCCCTAATTAAATTGTTTATCTTAAAACCTAAATTCCCCAAAAAATAATGCTGCTGGCAATATGATGTAAATATATGCTGCAGAGTTTTTTGGTCCCAAATGCTTTTTGTAAACCAGCTCAGAAGAAAAGAGGAAATGTCAACCACAGGCAATTCTTAAAGGTAGCACTTCCTATGTATATTATAAACCTAAAATTATACATGTTTGCAAGCATTTAATTTAAAGATACATCAAACATCCCACTGCAATCAATCCAAGGCTTATTTTACAGTACACTGTGCCACCAAATTTTATATTTACATATTACTCGTTCTGAAGTTAGTTTGAGTGATTTATTTTACTTTGTTTAACCTAAATTAACCACAGTGTTGTGCCACTATGTGCCTATCAACAACTTTCAGAAGCAGAATGTAAATGCAATGGTAATGGTGTTGAATATGGATCAAATTTTCTTTTTAAATTGCATTAATTCACTACTAGTTATAACACATTTTTTGTCAATAAAATTATGAATCGTTACATACCGATTGACACATGACTGAGCTAACAGGTCATGCAAACTGGATAATCAGACTGTATCATTAAGAGTTTCTGTGGAAAGCCATATCTTTGCACCATTCAGAAACTTGCTTATGGGAGTCCCAAGGGTGCTACGACGGCACAAGTTCCCCACTGGGGTAAAGGGAAATGATGAGGTAAGAAAGTCAGGAAGTGAGTGGGGCTCATCTGAGGAGCCAGCATTAAAATACATACGTCTCTGCTCTGAATGTGGCTTACTGAGGCTCGGCTCTGGAGTGACACCAGGACTTGGCCCTTTGTACTGCCTAAGCTTACACTGCAGCATTTCAATTTCATCAACCAATTGGCAGAGCTTGTGGTATGTTGTTATGGAACCCCCTTTTGGAATGCAGGCTTCAGGAACCCACCGTAAAAAAAAGAGCTTCCAGAGAGCTATATGTGAGGGCAAAATCATGGGAAGTAACAGCCCCTGCAGGTCAACAGTTCGAGAAAACCAGTCTCTGAAATAAAGCTCTGATGGGCTTTCGACCACATCTTTCACTGGTGAGAACTCCGGCTTCAGCTCAGACATAAAAGATGCACGGCGACCAAATGTTCCCTCTCCATCTTTGAGTCCATTTGCCACAGACATTAGGATTCCTTTTACGGAGGCACTGTACACTTTCTGGAACAAAGAGAGAGATTACATTGTCTTGAGTAAATAATACTCTGTAACCTTTCCGCAGAAATAAATTAAGCCTACAGCCTCCACAACAGTGGTCAAAAATAGTGTAAAAAAGAAGTTGGCTTTACTTTCTAAAAATATACAATACAAAAACATTTTGCATTACAAACCTTTGTGCGTCTGAAAGTTTTGACTTCCCCGTTGTGAACACACACGGCGCGTTTTCCTACATACATAGGGTTGTTAAAAAGAGTTTGTTCTTTGGCAGTGAACTGTTGTGACCATTCCCAAACTGGTGGGAAATAAACACTTTGTTCTTCCCCTGGAGGAATAGCCTTTGTTTTGGCAAAATCCTGTAAAAAAAAAAAAAAAAAAGTGATATAATTACAGTTGAACACCTAACATTAAATTCACTAAACTATTGTAGTTACCAATAAATGTCTTGTACGCTGAAGACATGAGTTGAATAGAAAGGTACTAAAGAGTGGAATCCACATGCTGTCGGTTAACACAGTCAAGTAGGTCTCCGTAAATTCAAATGCAGCTGGATACTGGTTAATCATTTGCCATACACAGTCCAAGAAAAGCAAGAACAACGGACACTAGAAAAAGACAACACAGAAAACAAAACATTAGATTACACATTTAACACAAGACTGAAAAGCTAGTTATTGCACAGATATACCTCTTCCTTGTCATTCTTTTTTAAGTGGTTGCATCGATCCAAGAAGCGATGGCCTGCCATCACCCATTCTTTCTGCACCAAGCTTTGAAAGCCTGAGATGGTGCGATATTGAGGGTCCAGCATGAGCTGCACCAGAGAAGAAACAACGCAGTTCAAGTCTCGATCTTCTTCCTCTGTAAAAAATTACAACAATTTTAAAGAGGTGGAATCATGATCGTTAACAAAACAATTATATTAATTATTAAAGATTAAAAATAAAACCATGTTGTGATAACAAAAGGTAAAATGTACCTGAAATGAGAACAGAAAAACTCTTTCCTTCCATGAGGTACACTATCTCAGCAGATTGCTTTAGAAAGGCCCTCACGTACTCAAGCCATCGTGAGTTCTCAATACATGAAAACCATCTCTCTTCTGACTCTTCAAAAGGATCTGCAGGCAGACAAGTATACATTGTAGAAAATTTGTCAAATAATTGCATTAACATTTAAAATGAGTATTAATCTCACCAATAACACAGATCTGTCTAATTTTAGAAAAGGCACTCTGAATGTCTTGGATGTTTGGCAGGCCCTTGTCCAGGTCTACTCTTATAACCTCACTGTGATGGGGGTGGCTTTTTGTGATGGCATTTAAAATCCTGCAGGACAAAACAGGCCATGTTGACTCAATCACATAATCACTCAAAAGGAGGCTTGTTACTAAATTTCACTGACCGTTCAATTTTTTTCTGTTGTATTGGATCCGCAATGTTGGACATGCGGACAAGAGCGCTACCATTAGGGTGATTCCAACACCAGAGCTAAAAATACAATAAAAACATGTTAATGTTTTTAATGTGCCCCCCCCCCCCCCCTCCTCTTCAGCAGTGAAGATAAAGAATTACTGGAAGAACATATTATGAATATGTTAAATGCAACACACTGGTACTTACAGGAATGCGGCTGTCAGAGAAATAGACCGCCAACTGTCTTAGATCCTGATCAGCCAGAGATGCTGGTACCACAATGTACTCAGGTAGACTACATGGAAAAATATCAAAAATTCAATCAATAAATTTAACAAAACATTAATGGTTTATAATAATTCCAAGTGTATTACTCTTGTCAGGCCTGTTTCTAGTGCTAAAAAGGTAAATTATTATGACCATTTACTTTTTTTTCAGACAAACCTTTGAGAGATGCTGTAACATTCATTGATGGCGCACACTCTCCACTCTGTAGCTCCTGTTCTTTTAATCTCTCGATCCCAATCAGAAGGACGGTCAAACACAACAGTCTGTTGACCCACTCTTGGAATTGACCCATTGATTTCAGTTTCTGCCATATTGTTATTACAGGTGATATTTTATTATCTTTGTAAAAAACAAAACAAAAGAACTACCAAATACAACATTTCAATCAAACCTTTTTCTTCATGATATCGCCGCCCTTGATATTCAAAGCCAAATAAAAGGTGGATATCGGCTGGATGTGAATAGTGGGCAATGGCAAGGCAAACCTGGTAAAAGAGTAATCAAAGTTTACGTTTTTCTAAACTTTTTTGTATGGTTTGCAAATTGGCAAGAACCAGACAATGACTGATAAGTGAAACAAACTGGATTGTGAAAATAAACATTATTAATGTACTGCATTAGATCCAATGTATCCAGTATCCAATGTTTTGTAACATCCTATTGAAATGATGGCAAAACAACAGGATTCATTTGATATTCTAAAGAAATTAAATTGGTCTTCCTTTTAACTTCAAATGTTTAGATTCTTCTGTCAGACCAGTGTTTGATGTGATACATTGATCTGTTTCGACAAGTCATTTGCTTGTTGCTGTGACATGTCTTACTGGCTGATTTACAGTCTTTGGCAGGGTCTTTCTTGTGAGAGAGGAAAGATGTCAGCGCCATCTGCAGCCTGACTCCATTAGAACAGTCGACAATCGACATGTCACAGCAACATAACGTGACTCTCGAATTACTGCAGGAAGTGAGAATGACGACAACAACAACAACAACAAAAAACACTGGTAGAAGAATCATTTCAAGGTTCTTTTGAATTGTGTGAATTCTTATTGTTGGGGGGGGCACATGGAATTTATTAGGAGAGGTGACCCAATGACTTTGTAAGTTTGTGTTAAACCAAGCATTCAAATAAAAAGTGGCTACAATGTTTGACAGGCAACAGATCGGCGTTTATCCCTGGCTGGCTATGCATTTGAGTGACTCAACTAAAGAAATACAAAATACAAGAGTGCCCTTTCAGTGAAGCTGTGACTACCAGGACATGGCACAGGGAAACTGTGGGCCACTGTGTGTCTGAAGAAAAGACTGCTCCCTACTCTGCAATTTCCTCTGGTAGTTTATTTTGAGCGGTCTTGTTTCTATATGTTTTAATGGGAAACATTTCAGGCCGTTTGCAATTATATGCAATGTTCCAATGAAATAAAAAAAATTAAAATACATGAGAAATAAAGGCAGTTTAGCATTGGTCAGTGAATGTACTGTCTTGCTGTGGCTGAAAATGTATTCAGTCAAATGAAAACTACAACAGTGTCTCTCAAGTTTGGGTTTTGAGTGTAAAGACAAAAATCTTAATGTATCAAATAATAATAAACAATAAATAAATATATATATATGCACGCTTCCACTCACCTTTTTGGCACTTTCTGGACCAGCTTCATCAAAGCAAAACCTGATAATCCTCAAATCTTTGCAGTACAAGATGAGCTCAGTGGGATTAAACTTCAGCTTTTGGTTTGAACCCAACACTTTCTTTTTCCCCCTTGTGTCATTTACTGAAATAAAGCAAGAGTTTAAACACAGCAACATTAGATTTTAATGGTACCTGCAGCCTTAAAAGTCACATGACCCTGTCAACTGCTTCTGCCTAGAGCTTTTGAGTGCAATCTACACAGTATTTATGGCATTAAAGCTGAACTGCGCAACAAGTAGATGTTATTGCACTGCCTGGAATGTTCCACATTATGGCATTAAACACACAAAAACATCTCCATGGAGATGAGTAGGTGGCAGACCCCCCCCCACCCGAAAAGTTAAAGTGTCAGTTTGTAATTAGATTGGCTGACCCGGCCCTGTTATATTCTCACATAACACCCCTATCTATATAACTGCAGTCTGATAGTGCTAGATTTGGCCTGACAGATAAAAAGAGCACAGGTGAACCTGAACAAAGGCCGGGCAAGGGGAGGGGGGAGACAGATTTTACATATGCCATCTACTGGTAAAAAAAATATATAGGCGGTCACTTTATGTATAATTAATAAATAAATAATACATTCTGCAGAAGACAATTAGAGAGTCCATAAGAAAGAATACAGCCCCAGCCATTATGTATAATCTAAAATGTACCTGTTACAACTTGATCCAAACAAGTCAGTGGGATGTCATGCTCTCCGAGCAAGAGATGGGACAGATGTGTACTCTGTGATTGCAAAGAAAAGCAGAACAAAGATTCTGATGACTATTTGAGATACACCATAAAAAAAGAAAAATCTTTCAAGCAAGATTACCAAGAGTAACATGCTACATTCACTTCAAAATTTGAATATGCCTGTTGACCTCCTCTTGCACTTTTTGATGTGGAAATTGATGATTCAAAATAAAAGTTTATAGCAAAAGAAAAATTAATTTCTGTCAACGGGACAAAATATTTTTTTGAGTAAAGACGTTTGCTGCTTATCCAAGCATCCGAGCAATCAGGCCCCTAATGGGTGCTCTCACATTTGTTAGCATACAGGCTCGCCCAATTCTTTTCCTTGTTTAGGCTTAGACGATGGAGTTATAAATAGGAGATAAATGATGTCTTTCTGTTCAAAGATGGATTGTCTTTCCCAACAAAAATAGCCCCTTTAACTCCCCTCTCAAACCATTTCTTTTCTTTGGCCAAGATCTGTACCTCACTATCTTCAAAGAAGTGGTTAGTGGCTTTGAGATGGCGATGGTTATGCAAAATGATTATGCAAAAATATGCCTCAGGCACAGTTCACACTTAGTGTAGTTCAATAGATCTAGGAAATAAACAGAAACTGTAAACAACAGGAGTGTCAGTTTCAGTGTAGTTAGCTCCTCCCTTCAGACAGATATAAGGCAGTGTCCATCAGCAATCTGACCAGAACTGAAGAAGTGGCTTGGATGAGCAGCGAAACGTCTTTACTCAAAAGCGTTTTATCCAGTTGACAGAATTTCATTTTTCTTTTATTATGGATCATACTTCGATGACTGAGGGATTACACAGCCATCTATACAAGTTTATATTTGACAGCAGTTGTTGGCTGTATATTCCCTGAATGATGAAGTAACTTCCATTGATGAGGCAAACCCAAGAGTACTGTGAGGGGTGGTGGAGAAGGAGGAGGGACTGGTTTGGAAAAGGGCCTTCATCATTCTCTTCATTTCTTTTGTAGTTTGACTGAGTCTAAATCTAGGTCCTGGCACCAATCTCCTGCATGGCGGGAAATGACGCGTTTTCTCACTTATGTGGGCTCACTGACAATGTAGCTCAAGGAAGTGCAATTTCCCTTTCTCTGTGCCAGATGCACACTTGTTCTATTCTTTGTGCTTACATGCAACAGTCTCACAAAAAGTCTCCTAAACAGGTTGGTTACTGTAACTAAACATGACAAAATTTCTCAAAAAATATGTATAATATATAAGTTAATAAGTACAGTAGTACAGAAAACATACCGGTTTTCCAGAGACTTCTTGAGGAATGAATGAGACCTTAAAGTTGGTGCAGATCAACTTCCCCCAAAGATCATCATGACCATTTTCATTGCTGATGCATTTCCTTACAAAGTTTACTTCATTCACTACAATCTCTCCTGGAAACGAAACAAAACAAAACAAATTTAAAATTCTCAAAAACTCATTTGACTTGTATAGTGCTGGACTGTATTTTAAAGGTAACATATGTACAATTGACTTTCACAACCTTTCAATCATGTTAGTGTTCCTACACCATTAACTTATTCATCAACATACAACTTTGAGTAAGTGTAATTTGAGTAATATTGTATTGTCCTGCATTCAAGGCTTGAGTGCTGAGAAAATTTCTGTTTTCTCCTACTTTTCTGTACTCAAAAATTCAAACTTACCATAATGCTTGTTGGGTATAGCTATTTCAACAATAAAAACAAGTAAATAAAAAAAACAGCTGCTTGCTAAAAAGAACTGAAATACCATTTTGGGGTTTCTTAGTTCCGCACTTCAACAGGCTTGTCATTTGGCTTGTTTCCAAGCATCTTTGGGTCAATATTGCTATTTATATTGAACACAATGTAAAATAAGGATCTACATAATATACAGTTTTATACACAATTTCTTTAAAAAAATAAAAAAAAGTTTTTTTTATATGCCTATTCTCCTGAAGAAATGTCAGAAGCATTTTAAAAGAAGCTACAAAAGTTAAACAAGTCTTTTCTGTTAAAATGTACTATTTTGCTCAAATTGTTATTTTGTTATTTTAATTGATACATAAAGTTAAACAAATTTTACAAAAATAAATAAAATGGTGCTATACTCAGCTCAGCGTGAACACCAAACTTAATAGAGGCCTTATAAAACATTTACCCATTTTATTTGAAATAATAAACATGTGGTAATAATTGAGGTTTGTGACCATTCTAGGGTGGTTCCCTACCTGCTAGAATAGGGGGAAAAAAATGAATGATTTGCTAATGATTTAGCATTAGCCAAGTTAAGAGACCTTTGCTCCTAACAAGACCTCAAAAACACAGCTGTAAAAGTTGCCCCAGACATTTGAGTGATGAGAAATGGGTAGGTTTGGGTGGAGTCATTTATGCCCTCACTTCAAAAGGAGCACAGCATAGCCAATGACAGACTGTGCAGTACATTAAAAAATCTGTCCTGAGCCAAAAGTACATTTGAAAACCTTTTGATCAGTGTTAAGGGACGATTACATCAACAATTTAAATGGGAAATAATAGGGCATTTCTGAGGATGTGTGTGTGTGTGGGGGGGGGGGGGTGTGTGTGTGTGTGTGTGGGGTGTGTGTGTGGGTGTGTGTGTGTGTGTGTGGGTGGGTGGGGGTGTGTGGGGGTGTGTGTGCGTGTGTGTGTTACATGAATCTCAGACATCGTGGCTATGATTGCTCTGGTAAAGCTTGTTAGACCTGTTACACACAAGTGTTTTAGTTGATGGTGTGCAAGTTTTGGACACTTACCCAAAAGTAACTGGGGCTCCACCTTTTTAATGGGCGGATCAATGGGCTTCTCTGTCTGGACAGAAACATGAGAATGGGAAAGGGCTCTCCTTTTTTTTTAATACACAGCTATTTATTTACTAGCGTGTACAGTGGATGTTTAACTTGTCCCTAGTTGTAAATGAACAAAGCTGGCTGAATAAACTTGAGACTCGTGGCAACTATAAGAGAATAATGTGCCTATAAAACATTGATTGCAGTTTAACCATCTGCACATGATACGCACAATTACAATAACATGCAAAAAATAGCCATGTAAAATTTACTTTTCTATTAGTAATTATCTGACATATTTGTGATGACTATTAAGACATTGCTTCAATGAAGCTTTAACGAAAACTTACCTGCACAGGAGGAAGATAGGACTTGAAGGTTGGCTTTATGGGTTTTGCTGAAAACATTGTTTATTTCCGCCCTCTTGATGTTGATAGTAAACTGAGGAAAAACATCAAATGATTGCTTCAGAAAAGTTTGCCAGTCCTCAGCTTAAAAAGAGCATTATGTCTGTGTGTAAAATCTTCATCAAGCTTGGTTGATCGGATGTCGGTGCTCCCCGAATCAAGCAAGCAGTCCAGAAGTAAAGAGCGCTGAAAAGTTGACAGAAGTTAATGCAGAGACGTCAGTGTGTTAGCCTGTTAGCTAACAGCTAAGAAATTATCAAATCCAGCCAAACGGTTGAAGAAAAAAAAACATCGTCAATTGGTGGTCGTTGGGTGTTTCGACGTCATATTATTTCCACCTGTTATGAAGATGAGACGTCTTGTAAAGTTACTTCCTTAAAGTTCCACTAATCAGTCAAACGCTGTGCGCAATAAACTGGATTAAACGCCATGTTTATACGAGCCGAGTCCCCGTGGCCCGCCCTTCTTCCGGACTCAACTGTTGCTCCTGCACCTTGGGGTCTATGCCACCTGGATCATGCACTAAACATTTACATTTGTACACTCCTCAGTCCCACCTTCGTCCAATAACTGATTTATAATGATTACTATTGGACTACCATTTCACAACAAAAATGTTCCTCATTACTAAAAAGCATTTCGTGCCATTTTTCTTTGCAATTCAATATATAATCATATTATAAAGATTACAAATCACCAATCAAAACAAAACACTTATGTGGTGAGATGTGGAGAACGTCGAGAAGTTTCAAAAAACTTAAACTTCAAAAAAGAAAAAGAAAATGTAATGGTTAAAAACGTCCACTAGATGGAGACAAAATAATGCCCTGTGATGAGCAGCGCTCTACTTTGAAAATAAGCAATATATTTTAAGTAGCAAGTAACAACAACATTTGTTTCTGTTCAGACGAAATGCTGCAGAGTTACAGATTTACAATTTACATGGGCATAATATGTAATTAATTCCGTAACGAATTATAGCGAGTAATACAGGTTCCACCCAGACAGGGCGCTCCACACCCTGGTCCCTGTGTCATTAGAGGGCGAGCTGGATTCACGGGAATTACATTTGGCCTACAGGTCAAAAGTGACTTAAATGCATGGATCTAATAACTTTCAAACTATTGGTTAACTTGAAATAAATATATACTAACTAACTAACTAACTAACTAACTAACTAACTATACAAATACATAACTAAATCAATCAATAAATAAATACATAACTAACTAACTAACTAAATAAATACATAAATAAATAAATAATATAGCCCTTACATTATAACTGATATGAGCATATGTTGCTTACTGCCTAGAAAGTACCAATGCCGGTAATTTTGTAAACAAATAGCCAAATGAAATCAAATATTAACTTATATGGGCCATTTATTAATCTATCAAATGATTTAGGGAAAGTCGTCACAGGCCAGACCAGAGGATTTGTGACTGCGCATGCGCATTGGTAGTCCGTCTCATGAATATTTAAAGTCCCTGTGGTGCTCCAGCCTTTTGATTGGACTACCTGGTGCAGTTTCCTGTGTAATGTGTTTGAGTGGCGGATCACAGAGACACTGCTCCGTCTGTAGACCACTGTTCGCTGCTGTGGGACTGTCACTGAAGTGTTTCGCTGGGTCGACAGGATGGACGCAGGACAGCACTGAAGCGGCTCGGTCAAACTGTGGGGATTTTAACGGGGATATATTTCTTGAACGCGGATTAAATATTCTGGACTTGTTATAAGAGGAAAGGAAAAGAACGGGAGAAGATGGTAAGTATGCAATCATCGAGCTCACTTCTGTCCTGATACTGGACAAAAGTTCAAAGCTGTCTGGCTATGGATTTTTTATACTAAGAACAATAGGCAAAACTGCTCCAAACTTATAAAATAAATGTTTAATTTCCTTTTTACAATAATTATATTTGCTGAAGAAGTCGACTTATTTGTCTACTGTAAATGGTAATGGTAATTTCTATTAAAAATCTACAATATTATAGAATTATCTGTCTCCAGTATTTACTGTAGGCCTAAATGCCTCCCTCCCAGCTGTAAAATTAGATGCTCTCATCAACAGCCTACAGCCCTCTTGTCAAGAACCGGTTTGTCCTGGGACATGAGACAGGGAGCAAGTGTCAGTTCTGTGTGTTTATCAGGCTTTCATAGACTGGTTTTTCCTGGTCACAGAAGAATGCCACCCACTATTGCAGCAGCAGACACACCTAGACTTATGTTACTGAGAATACATTTGCGGATTCAATTGTGTGTTTGGGCAACACCACTGTCTGTCCCACTTTTCTGGACATAATGGAGTTATTTAAGCCTGTTGTCGGCTTCACACTACATTTGATGTTCAAAGGTTGCACAATGTAAGTATACTGTAATGAAGTGGAACACCCAGGGAAGCAAACAGTTATGTGATGGTTTATGAGCAGGTTCACAAGGACATTACACTTGCCTTTGTAATGAAGGCAATATGTTGTATGCAATAAGGCATTTGGTATAATATGAAGGTGTATTGTTCATTTTGTAGAATACTAAGTTCACATTTAGTCCTATTAAGTGTACTTTTACATAGAAAATTCTGATATTGTCATTGTGTCTGAAGTGTCAGACGCCGGCTTCACTGAGAGGTTTCCTTTCAGCCAGATGCTGTGTATGACAGCAGATGGTTTGCATTAGGGCTTCTCCTGTTTGGGAGGTGCATACTGAGTAACCCCCATCTTTCCCTCACTTCAGACCTATCACTGCTGCAGAAATTTGCTCAGGAATTCAAGTCCTCTCTGTTAACAGGAGACCAGAATAATTGCATAGACCTGGGGAACTCGTTAGACTTGTCACTGGTTCACTATCCGCACACTGTGTTCTGACTTTCTTTTACTTGTTTTGGTCATATGCTGGATCATAAAAGCCTCTGCCTATTACAGTACATTAAAAGTAGTGAAATAGCAAGACAGTGGTATTATGGTAAGTATTAAGTTTCTGTGAGCAGTTCATTACTGATTTTGTACAGACAATTGACTCAATTTAGCACAGATATACTGTAAGACTAGAGCAAAGCAATTACATAGAACATTTAGATGAAGAAGGCAGCCATAAAGATATCCTATTTTATTTGCTTGTACATGGCTATTGCACAATAATGCAGACAAAATACATCCATAAAATAATTCTCTTGACGTCACAGCATCTGCATTTTGGTAAAGGTGAAATGTGATGCTCTGATGCCAGGAAGTGGCTACCTTTTCCCTTAGTGATGCAAACAATCATTTTCAGAAATTGTATTTGTATAGATTAAGTTTTCTCCTGTTTAATATCGTAAGCTTAGACTTGACCTTTGGCTTCTGTACGTGAGACTCACACAAAGCTAAAATATTTCTATTTCACAGATTAGCACTGTGCATGTTGTATTTGTTGTCGATTTTTAAAACAAATACTATTGCTGTATATGACAGTTACCCTTCTTCAAATTTTTGCTTTAACAAGACATATTGGTGAAACAACGCTTAAAAACAAGATTCCCAAACATCTCTTGACCTGTTGCAGGTTTATGTTACTCTAAGTGAAACACAAGACTGGAACCCTAAGGTTTAGTTTCACATTGTCTGGCATCTCTTTGTTATTTTGCCTCTACTGAATGAGACCAAAAGGTTTTTGAGATTTTGCAATGTTCCTTAAATTAGAGCTCTGTTCCCATAGCTACATAATTAGCAGTGTGTTGTGGTGACTTGTGTGTTGATTAACAGTATTTGTTTTCACAAAATTATTATGTGCACATTAAATGGAAGGGATGGTGCTCAACCCTGCCTTATGGCAGCAATATGATCTCGGTCAACTCTCATTTAACTGGAGTGTCACATAAGAATGTCTTTGATTTGGCATCACATGGTTAGACAGAGAAGTGCAGTAGACTTGTTTTACATGGTTAAACGCAAATATCTCTTCCCTTTTCTCGTGCCAGTATAGTTGGTCCTGTGGAGATCAGTGTTTACTTTCTGTTTAATATGCTATTGTGAATCATTCACAGAATACACTGGCCCATGCAACAGATTATCACCAAGACAGATCAAGTCTGTCCAATTCACATTGTAACATTTTGTTTTATGGATTTATTATTAGATTAAAAAAACATTCCCAGATAGCTCCAGAAAGACTCAATAATGTTTTGTCAGTATTTTAGTTTGAAATCCATCCTTGTCAGTTGCACCTATAACTTGCAGTAAGTGCACCTATTTCACTGATGAACAGACTTGTGGATGCTGCTACTCTACTCAGATTCATATCACATCATTGTTTATTTTCCTCCCTTGTCCTGGATGGGATAAATGTCTCCGTCAGCACTTTAAACACAGTGAGTGAGCATTGCCAAAGTGCAAATCTAAGCAAACAGACAGTGGGTGGACACACGGCTTGGAAGGAAAGTCAGACCACAGTGAGATGTCATATTGCAATGAAGAGAGAAATTCTTTGCCAAACCAGGTATTTGCATCTACTCTCCAACAGTAGAATGGTTTGGTAATACAATTGTTAATGTTCACATATTACTATCAGTAAGTATTAGTATGAGTCTTGAATAGACTATTATTAAATCTAGTTATTAATAATTTGTGCCAGGGAACATAGTTAATACATTTACATGTATAATTATACACTCATATTCATCATGTGTACTTATCTGGTGTTAATAAATATTAAATTCTAGCATGTTTCAGTATACAGGGATCTGTGTGTCAGGCATCAATCCCAGTGGCCAAATGCAAAAATGAGCTTTCTTGCCCTTTTGATAAATATTTATGAGCATTTGCACTGGCTACTTCCTGTATGTGAGCACAGTGTGTGTTTTCTTTATCTTTAAATTAGTCTCTGTTAAGTTTAGTATGATTATCATCCAGCTATCCAGCTCTGAGGCAGGCACAGATTTCTTTTTTGCTCACTTATGTACAACGTTGCAAGAAGGGAAAAGGGGAAACTGCAATGAAATGAGGGAAAAGTGCTACTTATGATCCAGAATCAAACCAAGCCATTTCCTGTACCCCGAGACAATTCTGTGCAGTGCTCCCCATATATGGCAATGGTATTTACATTACATCCAGGCGTCTGGGATCTAGTTGTTAAAACTCATGTTGAGATTAAATTCTGGAAAGACATTTGGTGGCAATGTTTTTAAGAAATATATCAATGGGACATGTACTTTTCAAAGCTGCTCAACATGAAAAAACCATGCAAGCGCAATAATTATGTTGAGTATTGTAGCAATGCAATTGGTGTTCTTTCTAACTGAATAGTAATATTATTTTTATACATATAAGTCACTTTCAAATTCAGCTTAAACAAAGACTAAACTATGCCTAGAACATCTTTTGGATTAATGCAGTATTTGAATTCTAGCTATTATAAAGCTATTGCTTTATAATAATTTCATAATACATTTTCCATATAGGTTTGTTTGAAGAGTGAGGATCAGTTGTGCTGACTGTAAAGTAAGGTGATGCTGGTGTTGTCATGGTCACTGTGGACTCTTGTCGTTAGGGAAACCCCTCGAGTCCATTTGTGTGTGTAAATCTCTGTGATTGCTTCTAACACAAATATACTAGTGTATGCATCATGTTAAGTAGATTCACTTCAAAGCTAAAAATTAGACCTAGGGTGTTGTCTTGTAGATTACATGTGGTTCTTCAGGATTGCTGCTGTATATAACCCACATACTCAGCTCACTGTTTTGAGAACCTCTCCAGTCTTTTTGTAGCAGACCTCCTTTTCCTGTGTGGATCCTCCCTACACTATGCATTAGAGCTGCCTCATTAAACTCTGCTCTAGTCAAAACACTTGAAGGATCCAAATATTTGATATTTCCATTCAGCCACACTCTTCATTCCACACATAGCTCAAACAAGGGTTAAATTGCTTTCTCTGAGTCTTTTTCACATCTTAAGAAACTATTCAACATTGACTCATTGTCGAATCCTAACAAGCTGTATAGAGTTAATTTGTTTGTATGCCATTGGCATACACTCATAATATACATACACTTTCATTTCAAAATGAACAATTATGTGGCATACAACACAAGTACAGAACCGAACATTTTTATATCTTCCAGGGCGAAAAATCCAATTGTTTTCCACACTCAGTGCTTTTTCCTTGCTTTTTAAAGTGTTTTATTTAGTAGCTATAAAGAGTACAGTCGGCAGGAGGATATTAAAAGCTTACTGGTTCTTGTGCTAGTAATTTGGAGTTCATAAAAGGGTGCAATAATACTTCTGGTACGTTTCCATGTTAAAGATTGTGTAGATGTAGACATGATCCTCAACACTCTTTTCATTTATATTTAATGTATATACCCCAGTATCAATAGTTATCTCAAATGGCTATACTATTTTTTTATTTTATTTGATCAGACTGATAAATTCTTTAAATGCTACTTTGTTAAGTTGCAACTTGCTGCGCTCTGTGAAGTGTGTAGATCTATATACAGCAGAATGACACTGACTTGTAACAGCAGCACATTGTGACCCTGATCCACAGTAGCCATGGCACATGATAAATGACCTCAGCTCTCCTGAGACACACTGCACTGAAACAAAAACAGACATGGAGCAGGAAGTCTGTGTCAAGATGAGGATAGCAGAGCAAGCGTCACCACAAGCATTTGTTTTATATTCCAAAGTAAATATAATGTGACTGCACTATGTGCTCAGCCCTATGATAAAATAGGATTACCTCAGTATTCGATTTAGTCACTGTACATGAGGTTCTTTTCAGCTAGTGCTTCAATATATGATTCACGATTAGTGTTTTTCCAGTGAAATAACAATAGTATGTTCTGTTGCAGGGGAGCCGGGGCCACTACGGGTACCACTGGCAGAGCCACAATGTCAAACTCAGCGGAGTGGATGACATGGTTCTACTCAGTAAAATCAATGAGGATGCCATTGTGGACAATCTGAAGAAAAGATACATGGACGACTACATCTTTGTATCCTTTCAAAGTCATGCTTCTATGGGGAATGGCTGAATGCTGTTTCATCTGTGCTTTTCCCAGAATACTGCATTCATGATGTAGAGTGAGTAATGGGTCTCAAACTGTGGAGAAAATCCCCTTACAAGCCCCTCACTGCTAACTATAACTATATGACTCATATCTACTCTGAGTAGTGCTATTACCAAAAAGGTGTTGCAAAGCATTTTAAACATTGTACAGAATATACAACAATGTGATGAGAACCATAATTTTCTGATAGTTCAAAAGCAAAAGATATTTTCCTCCCAAAAAAGCATATGGTGAAAGATATACTTGCTTAAATAATGACACTGCTGTATAATAACTGTTATAATAACTTACTTCTAGTCTGACTCCAGAGGGAGGCCTTTGATTTTAGTTAGTACTTCGATGTTGCTATGAGGTGGCCCTGCCAGTGCTGTGTAGGTCACTGTAGGCCACCCACAATAGCTGCTTTATTTGCCTGCGTTTTGGCCTCGGGACATTCAGCGTAACAGAACCATAGAACATACTTGTTTAGGACATCAGCTATCAATAGCCATTACTTTCATGCATGTTTTTTACTGCATGGTTGCATAATATATTGACTTATTATAGTCTTGACTGTTTGCATTTTAAAGTTTTTATTCTCTTAACACAGCATCCTTTTAGACATATATTGGTCCTGTGCTAATCTCGGTAAACCCTTTCAAGCAGATGCCATATTTTGGTGAAAAGGAAGTGGAGATGTATCAGGGCGCTGTAAGTAGTATAATGATTTCTCTTTTTAGATTGTTAATTAAAATGCAACAAAATAGGGTTCTGTTGTTTTTTATTAAAGCGCCTGTGATTATTTATAACCTGCTTAGGTAGAATTCTGGGAGCGCATCTCCTTTTATAGCAGTGTATCTCAATTAATATACCTTTTTTGTTTGTTTCAGGCTCAATATGAAAACCCCCCTCACATCTATGCATTGGCAGATAACATGTACAGAAATATGATGATTGACCGCGAAAACCAATGTGTCATTATTAGGTAAAACTTCAATGTTTTTTGGTTTAATCTTTATATATAATAACAGTTTTGGTTAAATCTCAAGTACACATAGGCACTTTGCAACTTATGACAAAGGTAAGTTTCTGCTTGTACAACATATAATCCAACATGGAAACACATCTAACAGGTTTATCAGCATAGTTCAGGTCAGCTGACACAATCTGACTCAATGCTTTATTGAGATGCATCATTGTATTGTTAATAAATAACTAATAGCCTACCCCATTGAATTTTAAATTATTAGCAGCTGGTTGTTATCCCAGGATTTTGCTACTTCCTGGTTTAGATCAGAGCTGAACAGACACCTGTTTCATTCACAACATCTGTGTCTTGTTTATTGAGAGAGGTTTCTTTTAAGTTAAAATACAAAAAGAAAGTGCCAAGTCATAGTTTGTGGTACAGTAACCTGTGCCTGGTGGTTGTTTTTAGCGCTCACGTCATTGTGAATCGGTGCAGCACTTTTCATTACTGTTTGTCTAGTAGGCACTCTGCTGTTGGTTTAAGAGTAAAGGTGCTGAATTGAACTGGTCATCAACTACATGAGCAAACGAAAGAAAGGAAGTGGTTTACATGATTAAGCAGGTTTTTAAACATCTATGTGAATAACCATGACTGTATTCAGCATAATTTATGCAGACACCTTTCCTAGCATAACAGAGGAGTTTCCCGACTAAAACAGTTGAACTGTAAAACACTGCTTTGCTGAGGTTAAAGCTTCTGGCCCAAGATAACAGTCCTTCATAAAAATCTGTTCAAAATTGTATTTTCTGTTTGTTTCAGATATTTCACACTATTGCAATGTAAATGTCTGGATTAATTTTCTATTTGTTTATTTGTCTCGGTAAATCCAGCGGGATTTATAATTGGAATTTAAAGAAGATTTTTTTCAGAATTAGGTTGCTGTACTTGGCATTTAAATAACAATCATTTTATCCCCAAGTTGTTATTGTCTTAAATTTCAACATGCCTGCTTTGGTATTCTCTGAATCATCAGATTTTCAGTTTCTAAAATAAGAATTTAATTGCCATTTTTGAGTTAACTTGTAACTTGTCCATTCAGCGCTTTTTGAATTATAAGCTATTTCTAAAAGAGCTGAGCTATTTGGGTAAGATTTTTGAAGGTAATTTAGTGAATATAAAGTAAGGATCCAAGGGTGGTTGTTTATCCGTTGGTCACAGTGAAAGAACCATTGCTGCATAAAATTGAAACGAAATGTCAAAGCAGAGGATTAGACAGTATTGAGCCTTTTCTGCATTGTACTGTGGAAGAGATATCCGTATTTGGGCCTTTCTTTGTCACTCAAAGAAAGTAACTAGACCTGCAATAACTAAACTGGTACTACAAAAGTAATAACAATGTCATACACTATTATATATATGCTGGGATAGAAATGAAAGAAATTAAAGTAAAAATAAGTGTGTTTTTGAGCTGCTCTCATGACTGTGCTGGCAGCTTTAACAGTCTGCAGCTGTATTTCTCACAAAGGCATTACCAACCTGACTCTACTTCAGAGAAAAAAACAGGCTTCAGTGTTATTCACTGCCAGACCACATGTGTCAAAATATGTAGGGCCTGGTAAAGTGAGAAGTAAAGAGCAAAACAGAGTGAGGTAAGATGGAAAATGAAAAAGAAGACATTTTTACAAAACTAACAACAAATGCTACATTGCTTTAATGCTTGGAAGAATGCAGAATAATAATTGTTTTGAATTGTTTTGGTTTTTTTTAATCAGTGGAGAGAGTGGTGCTGGGAAGACAGTGGCAGCTAAGTACATAATGAGCTACATCTCCAGAGTGTCGGGAGGCGGAGATAAAGTACAGGTGAGCGCTTCTGCAGCATGTGGTGTAACATGAACAACAGGCCGAGCATGTTTAAGATGGCTGCGGTGATTAATTGTTTTTCTATGTCTTATGTAATTGACGCTGGCTATAGAATGTATAGTACAAAATGTTTTTGTGTTTATTGCATAACTTTTCCCATTTCAAGCCGATAGAAAGACTCATTGTGCAATAGTTTCTACAGCTGTTCCATTCTTTTAATTTGCACATCATATGGTAGAAATTATAAGTAAAAACTATTCACCCCAATGATTGCATAAAGTTGTACTTGACAAACCCATTATCATAAAAAACACACACTTATACCCCTGTTTCTGCATACCATCCACAGCTGCATTCACATACTTTCCATTCATAAAAATTATCCCTTGGTCTTTTATTATAAGCCTATTTAAGTGTTGATAATTCTGTATTCTGAACTGAAGTGTAGTAAGTTCCTAGTTTCCATGAATTAAATCTGTTTATAGTAGAAGGGGAAATATTTGAGAAATCATGTGTGTCTGAGTTTCATATGGCTCACAGGACAGATGATGTGCACCAGACAGACTTTGTATTTGTGCCTGAGTGGAAAGTTCCAGAGACACTGTAAGCTGGCAGTGAGGGCAAAAAGCTGCTGTTCACATGCTCCATATGTGACGTCGCTAACTGCTTTTTGTTCCTCTTTGCAGCACGTTAAAGACATCATCCTGCAATCCAATCCACTGCTGGAAGCCTTTGGAAATGCCAAAACATTGAGGAACAACAACTCAAGCAGATTTGTAAGTGTTTACTTCAATAAGGCGGCATCTTTTCAAATATATGGCATAATTTATCACTTATAATAAAGTGTAAAACAGGCAGTCATTATGAATAAAGAAATACAAATACAGGATAGTTCAATGATATTATAAGTACATCTCTAGGTATCCAAATTACTGCAATATTAGTATAGATAACACTTAAGTACTGCATCACAGCTTTGTTTTGAAGAAAAAGTGAAAGATTGGTATTTTACTATAAATAGACACACAGCAATATGAACAGGTGCCAGGATTTAAGATCACATGTGTCAGAACGCCAGCTTCCCAGTGTATCCATTTAAATAATATAAATTCATGCTTTAATCCATCCATCAGGGAAAGTACTTTGAGATCCAGTTCAGCTCCGGTGGTGAACCAGACGGAGGAAAAATCTCAAACTTCCTTTTGGAGAAGTCTCGCGTCGTGATGCGTAATCCTGGAGAGAGGAGTTTCCACATATTCTACCAGGTGATGTTTTACTGTTGCTTTTGTTCCAGAGCGAAAGAGCAAATTTTACCATTTAGCTGCTGCAACTATTTGGTCAATACAAGTAAAATGCTTTATCTTTTAGAAGTCTACTGTAAGACTATACTCAATAAACTGTATGTTGTTCACAGCTAATAGAAGGAGCCAGTGGAGAGCAGAAAAGCAGCTTGGGAATCACCAGTCTGGACTATTACACTTACCTCAATCAGTCCGGTTCCTACAAAGTGGATGACATTGATGACAAGTCTGATTTTAAGGAGACAATGGTAAAAACATGTTTAGTATGTAATATTCTTCAGGTCTTTGTGTTATGTGAAAATTGTTGGGATTAGACATACACAAACAAGTGTCCCTGTCTCCTCATGACATTCCTGCCCCTCTCAACCAGTGCCTCCTTTGTTTTCCTTTCCACTGTTCCCTTGTTTTTGTTTACTCGCCGAACCGCAACAGGACTAATTAGACCTCACGAGCAACAAACCGCAACTCTGATTTAATAGTCTTTTTGCCTGGCTTTCTCCCAGCATGCCATGGATGTGATTGGCATAAGTGCAGAGGACCACTCCATGGTGCTTCAAATAGTGGCTGGAGTCCTGCACCTGGGAAACATCAGCTTCAGGGAGTCTGGAAACTACGCGGCTGTGGAGAGTGAGGAGTGTAAGTGGGTTTACAGCATAATGAGGGTAGAGTAATGTGGGATACAGCTTAGAGAAATTTGTGTTACGCATTCATTCACTCTACCTTGGTAGGTGACTTGGTTCATCATAAAATGCTTTCTCTACATAGGTTTTGGCTAATTGTTATGGTAGTAAACATCTGCTATGGTCTAAAAAAAACATCAAAAAACACAATCACACTCACAACCAAATGCTGCTGGTCCTCGACTTCTTTTTGTTCTCATCCTTTTATGTCCCAAAATAATGTAGTCCATATGAATGAGATGAGAGGCCAGTGAACAAAGCCCTAGTCTTTTCTGGGAGAAGGCAATGGCAGGTCATCATAGCCTCTGCTTTTCCTGTCCCCTTTCCAGACCCACTTCCTGTGTGATCCAACTGCAGTCTCAACATTACTCTACCCTCAGGTCATTTTTGAAATAATCCATGTATGGTTCATGTTGAAACCTATGTCATGAATTGCAATTTGGTGCTTTTCTTGTGCCAGTTTATATGGGACATACTCCAAATAGTGTTACAGAATCATTGGCTGGGTATTGTACTCATTTAGACATATCTTCATGAATGTGTGTCTATTCTTGGAATTGCAAATATCCCTATGGACACTGTGTTGTAATTGGATGGACAAGCACAACCCCCTGCTTTGTTACTATTTTCCTCTCAGCATGTTTGACTAACAAATTTGCTTGACATCACTCACTGTGAAGCACATTGCTTTTTGGTTTATTATGAAAACTATTACGTAAAGAATGAGTCATGATCTAAAGAGGGTCATGGCTAGTCACACCCTCGAGTCCCAGATGAGGGCTACTGCAGTTTTCAGCGGCACTTCCAGACATAGCAGGTCGGCAGTGCCCCGGGAACCATTTCCTTTTAGGGGAAGTGACTCACTGTAATAAGCCTGGGAGGGACTCTCGGGGGATAATATCAACTCCAAGTCCATGCTGAAGAATCATTCATTCAAACTCATTCAGTATATTTAAGTACATTTAAAGTGATTATTGACAAGATTCTCTGTAAAATCAATGTAATCCATGTGCACAACTTTATTACCACATTATATCACATGCATAACCAAAATACCTTCAATATCATGGTCCAATTTCTTTTTAATGTCATTAGGAAAGGCCTCTTTACATCATGATTTCTCTTGTAGTTTTGGCATTCCCGGCGTTCCTACTCGGAATTGACCAGGATCGGCTCAAGGAGAAACTCACCAGCAGAAAAATGGACAGCAAATGGGGAAGTACTTTGGAGACAATTGATGTGACCCTGAACGTGGAGCAAGCCTGCTACACTCGCGATGCCCTTTCCAAAGCCTTACATTCACGAGTGTTTGATTTTTTGGTTGAGGTATTTTTTGTTTCCTTTTTATACAATAGTTTGAAGTAGTTGTTTGTCTGTAAATACGTATCTTGTTCATCTAATTAAAATATTCTTGTTATTAATACAGTCCATCAACAAGGCCATGGTTAAAGATCAACAGGAGATCAATATTGGAGTTTTGGACATTTATGGATTTGAAATCTTCCAGGTAAACACATTTTCTAGTCATAGGCATATGGCATGTAGAAATGTACTTAGATTTAACAAACAAATGAGATTAAGGGATAAACAGTGAGCATTAAACAGATTGTCGTAGAAGATCAGACTAATTTGGAGCCATCCACTTTGAGCCAAAACCCAGTCCAATATGCTTCTGTAATCTGTAGATAGATTATTTGTTGCAAAATGTATGCCGTATCAGAGTATGGAGGGATTTTTCATGTGCTAAACAGAGTTCACTAAACAGGAAGTTGCAGAGCACCCTGCACAAGCCAAAGGTCTATTGTATGGGTAGAAAATTTGTGTTTTTCTTCCAGTATAATGGAAGGCCACTGTTAAGCAACATGTAAAAAAAACATTATGATCTCACAGGAAATGTATTTGGCACTGACTCCATCCATTATGTTTTATTTCCAACAGAAAAATGGATTTGAACAATTCTGCATCAACTTTGTGAACGAGAAGTTGCAGCAGATTTTCATTGAGCTCACGTTGAAGGCAGAACAGGTAACACACCACTGCCTCTGTTTGTTTTTTAATTTGACTTTGAGTTATATTTGGTCCCTGCCTGTTTTTCCTTTGTAGGAGGAGTATGTGCAAGAGGGCATCAAGTGGACACCGATTGAGTACTTCAATAACAAGATTGTCTGTGACCTTATTGAGAGCAAGGTAACACATTGACAAAATTAATATTCTTAAAGGGTCCCAGCATGCTTCTTAATTCAATTAATGTTCCCCACTGAGACACTAATCCATAAAATCCATAACAAGGGTTTTGTTCTAGTTTTCTTTTGAGAGAACCAAGAGGTCTGTACCAGGCTCAACCTGGCTCTTTGCACCAGATTTGGTTTAGTGTATGAACAAACAAATTGGCATGTGTGCTCACTACAGAGGCCTGTTGTTTTCACTGTGCTCAAGATTTCACCTATGTCAGAATCAGAATCAGAAGACTTTTATTGCCATAGTCTGTGAACACAGTTTACAAACTAGGAACTTGCTTCGGTGAAAAAGTGCAACATAAACACACTGAATAAATACAAATACAAATAAGGGCATGCACAAAGTTAAAAAGATATGTTTAAAAAAATCAAATGAAATACTTAAAGGGAGAAAATATGTACAATAGCAGCATCAGAACAACAGTGCAAAGTGGCTTATTAAAGTGACCGGTGTTATTAAGTGTCCAGTTTAGTGCAGATATTATAAAGTGTTCATGTGCATAAGCATATTAAGGCAATTTTTTTATTTGTCAGCTGTATAAATGCATAGTTTGGTGCAAAAAGATTTGTACAAGGCATTTTTAAAGAAACAGGTGACCTGTGATTTTGATTAAAGACTTTTTTCTATTGAGGACAAAAAGTACTTCCTAAATTACTTATTAAGTTTATGAATAGTGCAGCACTTTCCTGCAAAGTATATAATGTCTTTAAATGTATACAATAAACTGATCTCCACAATCCATCATGTTCTTTTCCAGAGTCCACCTGGCATCATGTGTATCCTGGATGATGTGTGTGCTACAATGCACGCTGTGGGCGAAGGGGCCGACCAGACGATGCTGCAGAAACTCCGTATGCAGATCAACACTCATGAACATTTCAACAGCTGGAACCAAGGATTCATTATACATCACTATGCTGGGAAGGTAACACAGTCTGGCTCAAAATACCATACATCCATTTTCTTCTGCTTATCTGGGGCCGGGTCAGGGGGGCAGCAGTCTAAGCAGACTTCCCGCACCCTAGACACTTCCTCCTACTCCTCTGATGAGACCCCAAGGCGTTCCAAGGCCAGCTGAGAGACATAGTCTTTCCTGCATGTCTTAGACCTTCCCTGGAGACTCCTTCCGATGGGACATGCCCGGGACATGCCCGGAACACCTCGTTTGGGAGCCATAGTAAAGCATCTACACAGATGCCCGAGCCACCTCAGCCAGCTCCTTTTGACATGGAGGAGCAGTGGCTCTATTCTGAGCTCCTCCCGTGAGACTGACCTCCTCACCCTTTAACGGAGTGCCCAGCCACCCTGCGGAGGAAACTCACCGCTTTGTATCTGCAATCTTGTCCCTTACGGTCATTACCCAAAGCCTCATGACCATAGGTGAGAGTAGGAACGTAGATTGACCGGTTAATTGAGAGCTTTGCCTTTCGACTCAGCTCCTTCTTTATCACAACAACCGCATTACTGCAGACACTGTGCCGATTCACCTGTCAATCCCGCGCTCCATCCTTCCCTCATTCGCGAACAAGACCCTGAGATACTTAACTCTGAGGGAAGGCATAAAACTTTGAATTTTATATTGGATTTTCCATTTTGGGTTTTTTGGCTCAAAATGTAAAACTCAAAATAAAATAAAAAGTTTTATACTCAAGGCTTATTGTCCATTTCCTTATACTAGATTACGTAGCCATCTCAACTTTTCTCTTTCCAAAGTGCTGACCATCTTATGTTCTGATGTATTAAGTATTAGGGACATTTAAGGAGACAAACAAGTCTCATTTTACATATGGCTTCAACCGGGTAACTGACCTAAATTAGCCATGCTTTGGACATTTTCAGTGCCTGTCCTGGCCAGCTGTGAATAAATGTAACTATATTTTTTTAACTATCTATATATGACTATATATGATTATACTGTTGCAGGGAAAAAGTTATTTTATTTGCCCACTTTATACCACTGTAAGCCAGTAGGTGTAAATTGGGCATCTGTAACCATTCATTTTCTCGTCTCATAAAACGTACACCACTGACCTACTTTAGGATACTAGAGTCACATTTTTATTTCAGTAACTAGTGTCATTTAACAAATTCGGTCTATATAAGTCATCATCAGTGTTTTGCCCTTCTCTTGCAGGTGTCCTATGATGCCGAAGGATTTTGTGAGAGAAACCGAGATGTGCTTTTTACTGACCTCATTGAGCTCATGCAAAGCAGTGAAATGTGAGTCACCAGCAGTAAATATCTCTATAGTGCTAACCCAACTTCTTCTCCATTGTCTTGCATGTGGTTTTAATTGAACATATGCAAATTTGAGCACGTCTCTGCATCTGGAAATGAGTGCGATGTAACAGAAGTGTGGAGCTGGGGCCTCATGGCGCCCTTTGACCCCAAAATACGTCTGGCTGCCGTCCAAATGTGTGGCTTTTGGTCTCTCCAGTCAGATTGTACAAGCGTATTTCCCCTGCAGTGCTGCTTTTTGTGGAGTCTGCCTGCAGCTTGTTTAGGCCTTTGGGTTTTCTGACCATCTGTGCAGAGAGTCCATTGTCTGCAGTCTCAGGCAGGCCCTTTTGTGATCATGTGTGCGCGAGACAATTTCTTCAGACAATTGCTTGATAATTTATTTTTGGCAAATAGCTAATTCAAGCATGCAGAGTGAGCTTAAATCCAATAACAGAAGTTTGGCATAAGAACACTTAAATGAAACGCAAAAGGAAGGAAGAGCCTTATTCCTCTGAGCTGTAGATCTAAACACAGGAGAGAAGAATCACAGCATTATAAGCCGGGAAGCATGAGCAGACTTTGTGCATAGAACCTGCTGATCCCTCTTTGTTCTCTGGCCATAGTCTACAATAAAAAAATCTAACAAAACAAGTGTGGGAGAAAGGGAAGTTGACTTGAACAAACGGTTCAAAAAGTTTCATTCAGATTCCATTCAAATTGTACTTGTATCCACAGATACATTGTTTTTTATATGAGTAATCAAAGCAAAAACACTGCTCAAAATCGTATCCAGCCACGAACCTGGACTGTAATCAGACTGGTATTATCATCTTGGCTAGGTATAATATAACATAACAAAATTTAATAATGTCTAGTGTCCAAAGTTAAGTTAAACATATTTGATTATTCCTTTGATTTGAAAACCAACATAATAATGTGCTATTTTTCAACAGTGGGTTCATCAGAAAATTGTTTCCAGAAAACCTCAATGCTGATAAAAAGGGTCGTCCAACCACAGCAGGGAGCAAAATAAAGGTAACTGTTATAGTAATTGGACTAGTGGGCATTTTTATTTTGGTAGATAAATAAAAATGCAAAAGTATGTATGTCTCATATGTTGTTCTTGTTGTTGTATTCTATAGAAACAAGCCAATGATTTAGTGAGCACATTGATGAAGTGCACACCACACTATATCCGCTGCATCAAACCAAATGAAACGAAGAAGCCACGAGACTGGGAGGAGAGCCGGTAAGCTCTCTGTATTTCAGATAGAGAGTATTGTTCAGTGCTGACGACCATCCTGTTGTGAGCTGGCACAAGCTCTGTCATTAATGAGCCCCGGAATAACTGTTCACAAGGGAAGTTTGTGTGCACTTAGTGGTCCATTAGGCCTTTGTTTAAAAGAATGTCAACAAAACATAGTTAATTTACATACAATGACCTAAAGTTATAAGTTCCGTTTGTGGAGGCAGATGCCTAATCACAACCAGCATACGAAAAGGCATGAGCTAAATGCAGAAGCTTAACAATTACTGGTGTTAAAAACTGCACTTGATAGTCATTGATTAAAAGTATCTGAACTAATATAAGGTTAATATTTCAGGGTGAAACATCAAGTTGAGTATCTTGGTCTGAAAGAAAACATCCGAGTTAGGCGTGCTGGTTATGCCTACCGCAGAGTCTTCAGGAAATTCCTCAACAGGTAACACACCTGTGATGTTGTTGTTTGTTGTTTTAATGAGAGTGGATCCTTTAGTTTTTATAATACCATCAATTATTTTCAATTAAAACGACATTCAACATTTCTTGTTGAATATCTATTTTTTTTTTTTTTTAAGATATGCTATCCTGACCAAAGAGTCATGGCCGACGTGGCGAGGAGATGAGAAACAGGGTGTCCTTCACCTCCTGCGCTCTGTCAACATGGACCAGGATCAGTTTCAGCTTGGTCGCACAAAGATCTTCATCAAAGCCCCTGAATCGGTATGTGTCTGTTCCTGTTTGCCCCAAAGTCTTATTTTCATGTATAAACTGCCATGTTCACACTAAGCTCCATATAAGGACATCAGTGCCCTAAATTGGGCTTGAGTCCTTGGTGCATGGGTGGAGACTTAACCCGACCCATATACCACGTCAGCACTGAGTCAACATTACGCTCAAACTAAAACACAAGCAGAGACTGTGGATGCAGAGTTGGGGGACATCATAAAGGGTTGTCTTTTTCCACATTAACTTTTTTTCTGCATGTTTTTAATAAAAAGAGAGTTTGTGCGAGTGTACTCCCCCTTAGATTTTGTACACAAGAGCTGCACTTCTCACACAGTTATGCCTCAGAGCACAGGCAACTCATTCTAAATGCAGTCTGAAGCTGACCCTGAAAGACTTTCCTTATTCACCAAAATGAATAAGTGCCAAGTCCCTCATCTAACACAATAAATGTTTATGAGACTCAGAGGCACATATCGCACAGGGCGCTGCTCTGAAATGAACTGCCAGCCCTCTTAACTGACAAGAGTTAATTAGTTTTATGAAGAAAGTTGACACCACCAGATGTTTCTAGACATAAAAGTGGTGAAAGATGAGCTGCTGACACACTGTAAAAGAAGTGCTTTATTCAGGCGTTCTCTGGCTCTGTTGACATTTACAAATCTGTTAAAATGGTGATAAAGTTGTGAATTTCAGAGCCGATAAGGATTAATGACACCAACCAAACACCAGCTGCTGTTTGTTTCAAAAGTCCTTCACCTGGGAGATTTAATGATTAAACTAGTAACAACAGGGCTTGGTGATTACGCAGCTCCACTTTGTTAATTGATGACTCATTTGTCTTCTTCCCGGTTAGGTTTGTTGTGTTTTTCCTTATGGTTCTGTTGTGTTTAGTGTACTATAGCCTTTGGTCAGTGGCCTGGATGTTTAGTCTGTGTGATTGTGCCTTAAAAATAGCACAAAGAAATTGGAAAAGTAATTTTCTGCAAGTCCCCTCTTCCCTCCCCCATTACCCTAAAACAGTCACTCTACTCCAGTTAAGTACTCATTACATTTTGTCATGGTTTTGATTTGGTCAGTGGTTGGACACGTCTTGAAAGCATTTGCCCTTGATGAGAAAAAAACCTTACAGTTGTTCAATGCACAGTAGTTCATTTCACACAGGCTGCACACCATTCCTTCCATCTGTTGCATTTAGGTGTGTCTTTGTTTAAGGCTGTGCACTGCTAAGGTATGCTTATGTTTTTGTTTGTGTTCACAGCTCTTTCTATTGGAAGAGACAAGGGAACGAAAGTTTGATGGCTATGCTAGAACAATTCAAAAAGCCTGGAGAAAGTATGTGGCCCGTAAGAAATATGTTCAGATGAGGGAGGAAGGTGAGTTGTGGAATTGGTATCGTTTGTGTTGATTTATTTGTTACTCTTACTGATCGTTCTATTTTCTCTAGCTTCTGACCTGTTGTTGAATCGAAAAGAAAGACGACGACACAGCCTCAACAGAAACTTCATTGGTGACTATCTGGGTATGGATGACAGGCCCGAGCTGCGGCAATTTCTGGGCAAGAGGGAGAAAATTGATTTTGCAGATAAAGTAACAAAATATGACCGTCGTTTCAAAGTGAGTAATCTACTTTTCTATAGCTCCTTCAATGCAACATTTAACACAGTTACAATGATATTGTAATTTTATTTGTGAAGGGAATCAAGAGGGATTTGATCCTAACCCCAAAATCTGTTTACCTAATTGGGAGAGAAAAAGTTAAACAGGGGCCAGAAAAAGGTCAGGTGACAGAAGTGCTCAAGAGGCGGATTGAAGTTGAGAAAATATTAGCAGTTTCTCTAAGGTATGCCATTTTACTTTGATTTTAAGATGTAATAATTTCTTTGGCTATATTCTGTGCAATTGAAAGTTAAAAAACAAACAAATACAAACCTTGATTACTTGGTCAAAGGTACACTTGCACCATTCTCGAGATGTTGTCAAAACAGTCAATGTGTTTGTCCTAAACATGCTCTCGAAATGTCAGGTTCACTAAAGCCACTCATGCCTTGTGTTCTATGACACACAAGAGACATTCAGAGTTTATGTGCACATCTCTTTGATGTACGTATATCAGCCAGCCTTGTGCAAAATCTAAAACATGTTTTCTTATTGCTTCTACAGTGCTTGGTTTTAAATAATAAAATATTTGCTGGTGCAATGATGTAGCTTTTGAGTCTGCTGGGTAATATGGCCCAGGTGACTAAGCCATGGCAAATGTTTTCAGACTTCATGATAAAATGAGGATCTTTTTGTGAGGCACACAGAAGGAGAGCTGCTTAACATGGCTTTGTGTTTCTATGTAAATGTGAAATTTGACTCCTGTGCTTCATCTTAGATCTACTTCAGAACAAGAAGAGTGATTATTCTTAATGTGAGGATCTCTGATTATTTTTCAGTACACTGCAGGATGATTTTATTATTCTTCATGAGCAGGAGTATGACAGCCTGCTAGAGTGTGTGTTTAAGACCGAATTTATTAGCTTACTGGCCCGACGTTTTGAAGAGAAGACACAACGCAAGCTTCCACTTAAGTTTAGCAACACGTAAGTAAATATATAACATTTGTGATTTTGTTATACATATTCAACAGTAATAGTATTTGTATATTCTACTTAGACTGGAGATGAAGTTAAAGAAGGAAAACTGGGGCTTTTTGAGTGGTGGTGGCTCCAGACAGGTCCTTTTTGTTCAGGGTCAAGGGGAACTTCCTGTTTTAAAACCTTCAAGTAAATCTCTCCAGGTCAGCATTGGACCTGGGCTTCCTAAAAACACACGTAAGTATGGATGTCGGGATTGTAGCTGATCCTCTCATCATAAACTACTGTACAAAGAGTATTGAACGAGAAATGCACAGATTATGATGTTTGCTAAGTATTTTTTGTGGGTTGAATCTTAGGGCCCTCCAGAAAGAATTTTGCTCAGGGTCGCACCAATTCAAGCAGAACACAGCCCTCAAGAGCTGCACCTGGTCCTCCAGGTAAAACCAAAAATATCACCAAACCAGACATTATTTATACAAAAAATATATACTGTACTGAAGATGTTATCATTTGTGTTGCAGTGGGTCATCAGAATGGGAGACTAAAAAATACTAACTATGAAGCAAATCATAGGAACGGGGATCATCACAGTAATCGCCAAAGACGTAATTCAAGCAACGCATCACGACCAAATCTGCCAACCAATCACAACCCCCCCAGGGAACCAACCAGCCAAGGCCAACCACCAGACAACCGCTTTCTAGGGGTGCCTGAAAAAGGAGCTGCTGGGTAAGAAATATCATATAGATTTATATTGTATTGTAATTTATTATAAAAATGTATAATTTTGAAGTTTTTAATATTGGCTATCAATACTCTTCGATTGAAATTAATAAGTTCATTATATTATGCCTCATGGCATTTATGTGAACATGTACACATGGATATTCTTGTATCATGCCTTTTTAATGTTAAATTCACTTGACATTAACACCAGGATGACATCATGACAATTAGTACTTTTACAGTGCCACCTTGTGGCATATATTTGAGCTACAATTGAAAGAACAAATATTGGAGTGATTTGCGCCTTTGTCTCTTCAGAGCACACAGACCATCAGCTAAAAGGCCTGCACCAGGAGCAGGGCGGCCAAAACCAGCACCCAAACCCAAACCTCAGGTTCCCCAGTGCAAAGCCCTGTATGCCTATGACGCTCAGGACACAGACGAGCTCAGCTTCAATGCCAATGACATCATTGAAATAATTAAAGAAGGTGAGTACCCTTTAAATCTGCCTATCTTCTTTTAAACATTCTGGACTAAGTGCATTACATTGCTTCAATTATATTGCAATATATTTGCAGATGCCTCTGGGTGGTGGACGGGTCGACTTCGTGGGAAACAAGGACTTTTTCCTAATAACTATGTGACAAAGATCTAAGAGCTGTTAAGTAAATGAGGGTCTTACTGAGTCCAATGAGGATAAGGGGGATAAAAACAAGCACTGCTTGGTTTCACTCAGAAACGTATCATCCAACTACTGCCGTATGTAAATAAATGTTACAACTGACCAAAGACCAGCAGACTTGAAAACTCTCATATAGACTGACTCTGGGACAATTTCCCATGGAGTATTGAACAAAACTTGTATTAATTTATTATATTTATAGCTTTTTGTGTTTTCTTACTGCTGTTTTCTTTTTGCGGAAATTTTGAGCTAAAACAAAAAGGTGTAATGAAGCACTCTGTTCATCTTAAAGGTTAATTCAGTAATTCGGTTGTCATACAGTCAGCTGCTGTTGTACTGTTTTTATTAGTACTGTACAAGTAAATGGACACTCACGTCAAACTCGTTGTTTTTAAATGTTGGTGTAAGAAATTATTAAGCTGTTTAGTACAAACCAAGCTTGTTTTTTTCCTTTTTAATAAACTGTAAAGGCCATGTCACATTTACCTTGGGCATCCTTTCTGTGGCATCATAGCACTTTACTGGAGCAGGTCCATGTTAGTACCACAGCCAATCTATAGAAAATGCCATGTTAAGATTTGAACTATTATCTTGGCAGTGTTTACATGGAGTTGTGAACAGACATTGTTTGTATATGTGGTAATACGACTCAGACTGTTGTTTGTTCCATCTTATTTTCTATTTTTGTACCTCCTCTGAAGTTGTCTTCCTATGGGTAAAAAATATTGTTATAACAATCTAGGATGAACAAAATTGTTTTTATCAATAGATTTTGAAGAATTTGATGCTTTCTGCACTGGTTTTCTACTTGGACCTTTTAATTTCTGTTTAGATTGTGCACATCTTTATACAACAATATATATTTCAAGATACTCAAAATGTAATGGCCACATTAAAACCCATGTCATTAAAAACATGGATTTTTGGAATATTTTACTCATTGATTTTGGATTGGTGAACTCATCTGTGCAATATCAGATAAGCCTTTTAATAAAGCCGGACTTTAACTTTTGATTGCCTTGTTTGTATACATTTTAGACAATATTATCTTTGCTTTATATATAAAATGTTATTCTGCAGTTTTCTGCTCTGGATCTCCATGACAGGAATGGCCCAGTTAAGTGAGGTACACGCTGCGCAGACAGTGGACATTTAGCTCAGATTCTAAACATTCATTCTCTTGAATAACCTAACCTACATGTTCTTTAAGCTGGAGTAAACGGTTACATAGACAGTGTGAGGGTTAATTAAGTCAATTTTCTCCAAGATCCACCTGCAATAGAAAGTATTGCTCAATAATATATTAGGTATTTTTTTATGTTTCAAATAATGGGGCCACCAGTATTGTAACTGTTAAATTAGATCATTAGGATCAGCATTCTAATGAGTGTCGTCTTCCAGCAAATAATGGATTGATCTACTGAAGTGCTGCTGTTGCTGACAAGTGGGTACACTGGGCAGGTAGTTTAGCACATCTTTCAAACAAACAATGACTCGATTAAGAGTTAGCCAAGTTTATTATTATCATCATTTTAAAACTAATATAAATCCCACAGAATATGCTCCTGGTTCCTTTAAGTCAATGAATGCATGGATACCTGCTTAAAGTAATGCATTTCAACACTCACTCATAACATTAGTTTATTTTTCTTTTCAATATTCATCTGAGTGGAAATACCTGGTCTCAGCACACTGTTAAATGACTACAACTCTCCAACAGATTTCTCTCTTGTGCAAGTATATGCAAATGAGTTAGTCCAACAGTTATTACAGTTTCTTAGACAGAAGGCAGGGTGGAATTTCAGTTTGAACACAACTGTAAATGAAGCCACTGCCAGCATCAGAACAAAAAAAATCCCAGGTTTTGCAGGCTCATCATGTGACAACAAACATGGGCCTGAGATCACAGCACTAAAACCATCTTTAAAAGCCCTGTCTATAGGAACAAAACCCTGACAAGTGTGAAGAAAATGTTCACAGCCGAAGCTAATAATTGCTCATTTCATAAAGAACAGTCAAGAGAGGATGCAACATTCCTTTTCTTGTTTGCTAAAATACATGAGATGATGACAATGAACTTTAGGGGTGAGGGTGGTGCAATGGCAGGGGTGAAAAGGTGAGTTTTGGAGTAACTCTTAAAATACTGGATGTATGTGCACTAATACAGCAGCTGATCTGTTTTTCACATTTCCCTTGATAGGAATGTTTTGATTTGAATTAAAAACGTCTTCACTAACAATCCACGTTTTCTAAACATGAACTAATTAATACAATGATTGGTAAAAAATGAATCCTGCAATTTTATATTTTAGGCCAGAGACTGACATTCTATTCTAGTAAAGCAAGGCATTAGTGTAACACAAATGCATCTTTACTAGAGCAGTTATCCTCACCTGCAACTTGTTAGGCCATGTTAAGCCCATGTTAAATGTGCAAAGAAATGCATTGCAAGGAGACATGCAGAACAAAAAAATGACACTTGGGGAAACAATCAAAAGCTACATAAAAGCTTTATAAATACAATAAAATCTTAAACCCTTATAGAGAAGTCTAGCCGTAGTAATATGTTATAGCTGGCACTCTAGGCTTAATGTTTTTATCTGATGTTTTGTTTTTATTTTCTCAGCGCTGCGCAGGTAACTCATGCCATCTTTGGTTGACTGCAGTACTGAGGGGATACTTGAAGATGATGTCAAAATAAAATTAAACAAAAGGTGGTGATAGAAAAACAACATCAACTTTCAGCAGACAACTGTGCCTCAATGTCCACTCTGCAGATGGGGCACTTCTTATTGGTGAGGAGCCACTGATCCACGCACAGCTGATGGAAGAGGTGCATACAGGGTAGACGCCTGGAGAGGGCAAACAATATTATGTTATTATACAACTATATGACCTCTATGAAGGACAATCTTCCAATAAAGACTTTAAAGTCATTTTCAACCTAAACCAAGACATTTCAAGTCACATTTTAAGCCATTTCTGATTGTATTTTAATATAATTTATAACTATTTAGACAGTAGTATTGAAATCAAATTTTGGTCAATGTCTCCCTCCCGTACTTGCAATCAGTTAAAATGTTATTACCTGCATATACCAACAGAGGGCAGAAAATACTGAAAAAATCGTAAGACCTATAATTTTAGGCTCCTCTAGGGTTCACAAAGCCTCTGGCGTTTTATGAACATTCATCCCAGGAGACAGTGCTAAAATACAACAACTGTCTATGTTCACAGGCTCATAGGCACACCTCACAAACCATAATTGAGCACTTTGGGGCAACACTCTGGGGGGTTTTACCTGACATCCTCCCCCTCCTCCAGAATTGACAGGCAGATGGTGCACTTTTCTTCTGTGTCTTCGTCTGCGCCCTCGTCTTCATCTTGCTTACCATGCAGCTTTCTCTGTTTTCAGAAAATAAATGTTTTGAAACAATATTTAGCATTCATAATGGAATGACTAAGCAAATACACAGCAAAGGCACTTGGTGACATTTTTAGTACACTAACTACAACTACTCTGAAAGATAAAATATTCAAAAATATATGTTTGACAGTTATGATTTAACAAAACAAATCATTGAAATCATTTGGGGACAGAGAGAATGGTCATTTTGTCTTGAATAAATAGGTTGCGTTCACGTGGCATCACAACAGTCTAGAATGTCTGGTTTAAAATTTAGTAATAAATAAATATAAGTGAAATCATTTTGTCACAATAGCCTCAGAAAGTGGTGCCATTATTAAAATCCAAAGGCAGGGCGCCAATAAAATTAATAAGGCAAGTTTGTAGACCCAATCTCTAACAAATAATGGAGGATCAATGTTTGTGGATTTTGGTCATTTCTTTCAAAAGCTATGAATCCTACATAGATCCCTGCACTACATCATAAAATTGTAGAACGTGAACATAACCTATAGAGCTCAGGATTGTTTCGTCACATCTAAGAGAATTTCAGTTACCCTAATGTTAAACCAATGGAAATTTTAACATGCTAAACACTAATCTAAAATTATTTTGGCTCTATAGTGTAATAAAAGTATTTACCAGTCAGCAGCTTATCATGTTGTTCCACACCTCTTTGTTTACTTTCTCTATTGTGTCTTTTTTTCTCTCAGTTTTACAGTACAGTTTTTGACGTTCAATCCCGAGCTCTTGAGTTCTCTGTGCTAAAACTTCTAAAGCCAAATTCCCTGACCCCGGCACTATGACTAACATCTACTGTACAATATGAGCAGGGACATGTGCCAAATTGATTTGTTCATTTATTTCTCACCGATTCTGGGGTTGCGTGCTTTTTATTCCCAATAGATGCCCAAGCTTCAGAGGTTAACTGTTGGTCAATGTCTCTCTCCAACACCTTCTGTATTGGGTGGCAGGGTGTTAGATTTTGTAATTGAATACATATTGAAAGTTCTAAGATCTTTTCCAAAGATATCTGCGATCTCTGATAAAAGACACTGCAGTAATTCATTATAAACTAATTAGCATAACACAGTAGATTAAAAAGAAAAGCACAAAAGACCACTATGCACTCTGTCCCAGAAAAACTGTAACAGACATGCACATGTACACACAGTAAATGCAAGTACACTGAACACAAACTGGGCAATAGCCTTACCTTTTTGTACTTGTGTGGGTACGTGCACCTCTCTATGGTGCCCTGAGAGGCTCCTCTGTTCACGGTCCCCAGTCTTTCCTCTAAATGCAGCAGGTCCTTTTAAAAGGTGCAGACAGATTAAGTGCAGTTGAAAGTACCATGATAAGATTCTTGGTCAAATATTTTTTATTTGACTGAGTTAGGCTTTTACCTCATACGTTCTTCCGAAGCCAGTCATTCTCGAAGAGATATAACGAATGTGCGGGTATGTCACTTCCGATATGCCAGTGTGCTACAGTGTAATCAGACAGTGAAATATTTAGCTCTCAACACAAGAAACTGGTAAAGAATAAAAATGTCTTCCTTCTAAGCTTTAAATTATTTGTGTGGTTTACTAAACCATCCCTAAATTAACTAATATAATAAATATGTGGGTAGCACCATTTATCTAAAACAGAAATTAGATTGTTGATCTATTTTCTTATTTATGCAAATGTATGCAAGTGCTCTTGGGTTTTCTCTCACCATGAAGGGAATAGGGAAGTGGTGAAGTCTAGGGGGATGGTGGTAGTGGGGCAGGTGGGAGTGCAGGTGCCCTGAAGGATACGGTGCCATAGTCACGCCAGCCTCAATGCCGAGCTCCCTGGAGAAGGAAACATACAACAACATAATATTAGAGAAGAGACGCAGTGGGCCCAGTGCAGCCACTAGGAGTGTTTCTCTGTATTCCTCTGAGAACTCACCAGGCTGTTCTCTGCTCAGGCTGACGGGGATGGGAAGACATAGTCTGTGGGACATGAATGTGATGTCCATGGCCATAGTTTGGGTGCATTCTGTGGGGGTGTGGCGGTGGGCGCTCATGTGCTCTCCTAAACAGAAAACATGCTACATCCTAAACAGTTCACACGGGAAATTTGTTACAATGGACTTTACTTACGTGGGGTGCTGCATCATCCGACGCCTCTGGACTTCAAGTAGCATTTCATGGGCATGCAGCCTCTGTACAGACGCTCCAAGTGAAGGCATGTGGTGGGGCAAGGGCTGATGGTCTGAAGGCAAGTGCTGAGTCAGCGGGGCACTAGAATTAGGAAGATGGTGACCGGGCAGTGGAGGAGGAGGAGCAGGGGGCACAGGGTGGCTCGAGGGATGGGATGGCAATGGGGCGTGAAAGGTGTGCACTGTGTGGGGTATGACATAATCGCCTTGGGGGGGGGCCTGTGTCAGCTGGTTACCATGGGAATGAGGGCAAGTGGAAGAGGGCTGATGGTGCAATGAGCGGGCTAGGGAGCCATCTAAAAACAGAAAAACGGAAAACTTTATATACTAGTTCAGTTTCAGGCTGAGTCTGTATTTTACATTTAACATGGTAGTTTTTAAAGTTTAACTATAGTATAGTGTTTATGTACTCACAGGATGTGTGCATGTAATGTCTGCAGGGTTGCTGCGGCTGAGTTTGGGGCCCACTTTGAGCAACCATTGGAGAACTAAAAGAATCTACCACTGCAGGCTGACTGGGCCCAGCGGTCGCCTGGGAAACAAATACAGGGGGCCGTGAAGAGGAGCCTGGGCAACATGGGTCAAAAGCCGATGTACTGCCGTGGAAACTACCACTACTGTTCCCACTGCCTCGAACACTACTGTTGCTCAGATCAACTGGAAGTGTTTGCTGTGGGGAGGAAAAGGAAAAATTTAATGAGTGAAGACCAAAGATCAAAGAAGATGCAAACATTCTAATTTTAATTGAACACAATACCTGCTCGTGATAGTGGGATGTGTTGCAACTATTACTACTATTGTTGCTGTTGCTAACTCCAGTACATGGGGCGGGCAGGGCACTGGGTCGCTCGATAGGACAGCTGGACTCCTGGAAAGGCAGGGTGCCAGGGTGCTGTGGTGCTGGGTGATGCACATGGTGAAGAAAATGGTGAGTATTGCGATGGCCATGTTGACTACTGCTAGTCTGCTGAGACGTTGCCTGCAAGCAGCTGGAGTGGGAGTGGCTTAGGGACAGGTGACCGGGAGAGGGCCCTGTACAGGGCGAGTGTTGCTGACAGCAGGAGGGCAGTCTGGGCAAGGCTGTGGCTCCACTTTCCCCTGATGTCCCCGACAAACCTGGCCTGCTTTCATCTAAGTAAAAAAGGATACACAGATGAGGACGACTATAATTCACATATGCCAATGTGATGTTAATGTTATACGTATCTGAGAGGCGTATATGTGAGTGAGGAGTCCGTGAGAATGGGGAGGTGTGCAGAGTTTCGTACAAGGCTAATTATTATAAATATGCCATAGTGCCATATAGATATTTAGCTCTTGTTTTGTGCATACTAAAGTCTAATAAATCTAGTTTCTAGTCTCCTTCTAGTTAGAGAACTTGCCTTCTGCTGCCACATGAGTGGAGCCACTGGACCTCTGGGTGTCCAGCACTGATCCCGGGCAGCTGGTGGAGGGGCCCGCAGCATCGTTGAGCTCTGAGGTAGAGGCAAGATGTGACGATGAGGAAGAGGATGACCGCTGCGCGCTGCCAGAGGTTGTTGGCACAACAGATAAGTCTGCAAGAGCAACAACATCTTTAACATGACAAATGACATAGAAAAAGAGGGCTGCTAAGTATACAAAATATGATTATCCGATTATCCACACAGGGTTAGCTACTCAGAGATGTTTCATTCAAACCCTGTGTATAATCCATCTGGAGCAGAAATCAATGCACATTAATTGTTTGTTATTGTCTAAGGAATTAGACAATGACAAATGCAATACTATTTTATTTACCATCTTCATCCACAGTTAGATCGACCACCTCTCCCGGACTCTGACGCAGTGGCTGGATCACTGTGGAGAGCCGGTGTCGTCCACGAGGCTCCTGTAGACGGCTCTGAGCACAACTGCTACTCCACATCCTGCCAAGACCTCCCACAGCCCGCGACCTGAAAACACCCATGCATTTGAACAACACTACTAGACAAATCACCAGATAAAACTATTATGGTGGCATATGTATAATATTTTTCGAGCCTGAGGAGCAAACAATGATGTTAGAAAAGTATATCTGATTCAGTACATTGCCATGCTAATGCTTTCTTTTTTCTTTTGCAGAAATCATTATTTTCTCAATGCTTTTTATGTGCATTTATTCTTCTTTTAATTTTCTCCATCAGATTGCTTTTTTGGTTAGTCCTGTGCTCTTTGAGACTGATGTGAGAGGTTGGGGAATAGTTGCTTTTCCCTCAACAGTGCAAAAGCAAGTGATCAGGGCAAAGAGGAGGCTGCCCAAGGGACCACTGGCAGAACAGGGAAGGGGATTCACCATTTATTCCTCTGAGACACTATAAAGAAGTGGAATAAAGTGAAGCTTGTTTGTATCTATTTCAGTATTTTCAGCTATAACTGCAATTAATCAAGCAAACTGAAATAAACAATACACACATTTTGAACAGTTACAACAGTTCAAAAATGAAATGCCTGTATAGAAAACTGAATGTAGGAAATTAAATCTCTCTCAGCTGTATGTTCACATGGGTGATTTCCTTACTGGTAGAAGCCAATCTGGCAAATGGGTGGAGTTTAGAAAAGCAGCATGTTTTTTTTTCTTCACTAAAACCTTCAAAATGGCAGTCACATTAGAGGTTTTCCCTTCTGTTTTTTAAAAAGGACAAGAGAAACTAGCAGCTCTAAAAGCTCTTTGTTTTCTTTGCTTTTTTTCACAATTTCCCCCCCCAAATTTTATCACTGATACTCAATTTTTTTTTGCCTTTTAGATTTTAGCCCTACCTTGATATATAAAATGAAGAAAATGAGATGACTGTAAGTCTTCAAATTTCCAAGCTCAAAAATATATATTTAAAACTCAAATTCCTATGAAAGAAGCTTGAACAATGCAAACAAAGCAGAGGGCGCACAATTTATGGACGTTTCAAGGTTTAATTGGCCAGCCCCTTTGCTCTAGGAGGAATCCTGGGAGTAAGGATACCCACTTGAGAGGGCATTCTAATTAAGCAGACCTGGGATTATTTTGTAAATATATGTTTATCACCACAATCCCCTATGGTATGAAAAAACGTGAAGTGAAAGAGTACATCAAAACATGAACATGGGGCTTGTGCAAGCCCAACATCATGTGAATCTATGTCCCTCAAGACAACAAGGAGCCAGTGGACTGTGTATCATGGTGCAGATTCACATTCATAAGGGCAACTTTTTAATAAAAGTTAGGTTGTGTTTTTGCAAAAGCACTGAAGGGCTGTGGAACTCATGGACAACAGCAATGCAGTAATGCCTTTATATCACCCCAAAGACATGAATTTAACATATTAAACTAAACAACATAAATCACATTTTATTGATAAATTGTTTATTATTATGCTATATCGATTACCAATGAGAAGGGGAGGTAGTAGAAAAAGAGGCTTCTGAAAACAAAGACATGAAATTAAAATACATTTTCTTTTTATCCTGGTTTGGGAACTATGTGTTGCTCTTCTAGTGTATACTAATGGTATGGGCCAAGAAACCACATTATAGTTTAAACAGGACTAATAAAAATCCTGAGAAGACAAACCTGAAGCCATCTCCAACAGTAACTATCTCCACCTCGCTGTCTGTTGAAGTGACATTGATCTCCTCACTGGCAGGGACGGCAGGGGCTGTAGCCGGAGTGGCCTCAATCACCACCACATCCTCATCAAGAACACCTCAACACAAAAACAAGTTTTCACTCCAAATAAATTAAATTAAATATCCATAACCTACATATTGATTCGTAACCAATGTTACCATAATCAAGACTTGGATTATATTTGTTCGAAAGATATTACCCTGTTCTCATTATATGACTGTGACAATATAATGTTATTAAAATACTTAAATTAAAATTAAGTTGGTAAACTTTCCCATCAGCTAGAACTTCAAGGTTCACGGGGAAATTTTACAGTTTCATGAGTAATTTACCTGCATACATCAACTACTTATAGTTGATGCATGATGAGAAAAGGGTGCTTGTCTACAACTGTATCTAGTTCCAGAAGATGGTTTAGCCCTGGTGTCAGCACATAACAATAGTTTCTTTTAGCCTTGGCCATGATCAATTGGACAGCAGTCAGCTGTTATTTTCCAAGTTGAGGTACTGACTTCCATCATGAGTCCACATTTCCCAGTTGATTTCTATTGCACTGCATCTCCTGAGAATAGCTGCTTAGCACCCACTTGTCTCAAGACGCTATGGTGACATGGTAATAGTCAATACACCTTCTTCATATGTGTCAAAACTAAAATGGAAAAATATATGACTAAAGGTGGCAATAACTCTTCATAAAAGGTATTGAGAAAGAATTTTACGTTTTCATGCCTCAGTGGGTCTCAACAAAACAACAAAATACTATGCTTCAGTTAAAGGAAGAACAATGATGTCATAGTACTGTCATTATATTATGCTTTATAGCTTCTTACCTGGGGCTACAGCAGAACTGTTGGGCTGGCTGCTGGTGCTGCTCACATCTACATAGAGTTCATCCTCTGCTTCGGTTGAGGATGGAGAAGAGGAGTCACTACTAAGCTCCTCGCTGGAGCTGCTAGTGCTGTGGAGAAGTGCATACTTCCTGCGTGCAATCACTTCTCGTTTTTTTCTCTGCAGTAGCAATCTCTCCTTTTGTTTTTGAGTCCGTGGAGCCCCTCCAGGAATTGTTTTAACATAACGCTTTCTATGTACAGGCCGCCGGCTGCTAAGACACTGCCGTTTCAACAGCACCGGCTCTGCCTCCGGACGCATCCATTTATGTGAGCGACTAGCTCGAGTTCGACCAAGTATTGGGCGCAGACCAACTTCAGATGCTCCCCCAGAGGTCAAAGGCTTTTGTTGGCTTCCTGTCGCTCCAGTTTCTGCCTCATCTTCAGAGCTGAGTGTGTCCGAGTCTCCAAACCTAAGGCTGGAGGAGGGCGAAGAAACGCAGTCACTAAAAGATGACTCGTGATTGTGGTCATCTTCACTAGGTTGTTGTAAAAGTTCAACCCTGGGCCGCTGTGGGGCCAGTGAGTTCTCACTAATATTCGCTTCCTTTAGCGAACAGTCTGAAGGCCCTGCTTGCTGTCCTTTTCTTTTCCTACGACCAGCAAGGCCACGCTCCGAGTCCCTATGGGCACCGCTTTCTCTCAAGGGTCTATGCCTGGATTCTGAACAAAGATTTGCATACTCATTGGCTGCCTTGCCAATCATTTCCAAGTTATTAGGAAAGTCCTTTGCAGCCTCTATAGGTACTGGGTTCACCAGGGGCTCCTTAAGCTGATCCTGCCTGTTGGGGGCCTCCGATGGCACCTCACTCTTCATGGTGACATGTGTGTCAGAGGGAGGATAATACCTAATTTGCTTGCATCGGCGCTTAAGTGTCCATTCACTGTATCACTAGAATGAACAAAAAAATGTTAGTTATATAAAATCTCTGTAGTACTTAATAAACATGAATTTAACAAAACACCACATAAAAATGTAATACCAATAATAACCGAAGGAGGAATGTATAGCATAGCTGGATTTATAAAACAAAATAGAGTGGATGGGTATTTAACTAGTTACACGGGCAATAGTATGTGAACAAAATTTAGCATAGTTACAGTGTGTCCTTACGTTTGATATTTCCCACGACAAATGAATCGATCACCCGACTGACAACCCATTATTATGTGAGAACTTAACGTTGTTATACATGCAAGATAAAACCAGGGTCTACTAGTCTACACAAGCAGCTTAAACCAAGTAACCCACTAGCCGAGCCACAGGACAACAAAGACAGCACATACCTGACTTTAAGTCCTTTTGGCAATACGTGTCATCGTCCTTTCTGTAACAAACAACGTTGAAATTACATCAAGTGTTTAAAACACAACATGTTAGCATGTTAACCAATATACTAGAAGGCCCAGACACAAAATACGATCCGACGTAGGAGCTGCCTGCTCGGAATTGTGAAACTGACAACACAGTCCCGAGTAGAGAAGAGCATAGCAAAGCAGTGGCGGGGCCCTAGACGGCTACGAGCTAAGCTAACACAGAGCTAGCTCCAATTCACAATTCAAATACCAGGTTACAGTCAAATATTCAAGCTTGTAGTGATTTGGATCCACATATGAAGGTGGGCAGAAATCTTGCCTGTATTTACACAGATCAAAAGAAATGTCTCACTGTTATCCCTCGACGAAGTTCCCATTCCTGCTGGTCGAGGTATCCGCTGTTGTTTACCCAGAGCCCAGAGCAGCAGCAGCTCGACTGCTACAACACAGTTTGCCTCTACGACACACACAAGGGGCGCTAGTTAGCTGTCGACTCTTCAGTCACTTTCTCCACTTTTTTTTTTTTTTACAATCCTCTGTACGCACCATGGAAGTATGATACGATCCATGGTACGCATCTTAAAACTAGCAAAATACAACAATCAAACTATCCATAGAACAGTAAATAAAAAGGAACAGCATTATTCAGTGCAGTATCACACACTGAGCATTTCCCATGGAGTAGTAAGTAGTCGAGTAAATACAAATTTTAATATAATAAAACTAAAACACTGAGCTTCGCCTGGTGATACTCGTGGAAGCTAAGTTCTTATTACGGTTTATGGGTGATACTCGGGAATTTGCACCTGCTTTTTTATTATATTATTTTACTATATTATTTATTGCTGCTTTAAAGTGATGGCTTATCCGGTAGCCTATCCAGTTTAGACTTGTCCAGGTTTCAGCCTACTCTTACTATACTGGCATTACACGGAGAATAGAATTTGATGAGGTTGTGTAGTTTTTTCGAATACCAACAGCAATCTGTAGGTGGCGCAAGAGAAACACATGAAAAATAAAAATAACGAAGAAAGCGCCTCTCGAAAATAATGGTGTGCGCATGCGCAGCACATCTCACTAATCTCTGAGTAAAATGGCGTCGGGTGCCATTTCCACAGAATTGAAGAAAATATCAGAATTAAGAGTTGTTGATCTGAAATCCGAATTAAAGCGGAGGAATTTGGATACTTCGGGTGTTAAGAGCGTCCTAGTTGCTAGACTTAAGGAGGTAAGCGAGCAAAACAAACACATAAGCTAACTTGACTAGCTAATAATACCAAGAAGCCATGCAACGACTATGCTAAGCTAACCGCAGAGCCAGTTACACGCATTTGCTTCATTAAGCGTGTAGATGTGTTGCGACATATGTTAAAGATGGTCGAAGTTAATTCCAAGTTGGAATTGTCCTTTCTTGCTATGCTTTATTATATTAAGGAGCCACACAACCCCACACGGACGTGTACACAAAGCAACACTTGCTTCACTTAACTACGTCGTTATCCATCATTTTAAACTCACATTTCCTGTCGTCATATTACACATGCATAATGAAAAACTATTGTAATTTCAAGGCTGTTGAAGATGAGGGGGGTGACCCAAACAACATTGAAATGCAGTCTGCCGACACAGCAACTCGTAAAGGTGGAAAAGCCAAAGGTAGGTTTTCTTTAAGAATTTTGATTTAAGGTATACCTTACTATGTTCTAATGAGACTTGATTTCAAAGGCAAAAAAGTTGACTCCGATGCGGACGTTATCTATGAAGACGACGCATCATCTAAGGTGAAAGGAAATGCTGATTTTAGTCAAGTTAATTTAAAACAGTCTCTATAGAAATAATTGGTTACTTTTTTTCAGGAACTAGAGGAATGTGAGTCAGAAAAAGGTATGTGTATTTGTAAACTAATGACATTTATATGTTTACACAATAACTCCTTGAACTGTTAACTACTGTTGACAACTTACCATCTATAAAAGATCACACCTAAATATACACCCAAAGGTACATTTTTATATTTGTGGAGATCAGTATTTTTATTAACTTGAATATTGTCATTTTAAAAAATGGTATCCTATCTTTGCCAACAAGAAGCTGCAGTTTTTTCCATCCATAACACCTGGACCTGCAACAACTCCTCTCCTTTGGTTTTGTTGATACCCCAAGTGCCACCATTTCATTCACCAGATATTATAAAGAAGGCCAAGTGGCTAATTTTCAATCATACTTTATTCACAAAGACTCAGTCAACACGAGGATGCTTTTTCAACCATCAGATTGACCTGGTTAAGGTGGATTCATTACGCAATGGGACTGGACATTGTTCCATCAACTCAAGAGCTGTCCACACGAAACAGGGGTTGGTCGTATTAATCCTCTACTAAGACTTGGGACACCTGATGGACCGCCTTGGAGCCTTACAAGTACTTTTCAAGAAGATCAAAGTGGCTGACCTTTTTGAAGAGGAAACTCCATTATTGCACATGGTCATATGTACACAAACTGTGTACAGATGAATTTGACGCAAATAACTGATTTGTGGAAATGGACTCCCCTCCCCCTCCCTTCCCCCTTCCCACCCCAGACACACAATTTTCATTACTTGTGGACTACTCAGCTCAAGATATCATAAGATGATTTTGGTCACTTGGAAAGTTATTGAAAAACTTAAGCACCTATCATGGCACATTTTGTACCAAATGTGACCAGAATTCTGTAGGTGTGAAGATGGCTACAAATTCAGTGAAGATTGTTTGTTTTGTGTCCATGTGATGTCTACGCCCTCGATGACCATTAATGCTAAATGTGCTTTTTATTCTACTTTTAGGTCAAATGATGGCATGTGTGTTAAAAGATGTTTTTTGCCATGTTTATCCTTATTAAATCCCTCAGATGTTACTGATACAGATGATGGTACTCGTGACAATTCTAAGTCCGCACCTTCAGAGGACATCCTCTGTCAGCCTGAAGCTGAGGTCCACGGTGAGGCCCTGCCAGAGTCCATGGGTGATTCAGAGACTGAACCTGAACGAGAGCCTGATCCTGAAGACCCCACAGTGTTGGCAGAGGGTAACTGTGAGAAGGAGTCTGAAGATGACCTTATGACTGAGGGTGAGGCCGTACCTGAGCGTCAGCCAGAACCAGAGAAGACACTGCTTGAGGCGGAGCTTGAGCCAGAGGCGGAGCCCGAGCCTGAACCTGAACCTGAGCCCGAGCCTGATCTGGATCTGGATCTAGAGGCTGATGCAGAAGACCCAGAGGCTGATGCAGATGACCCAGACGGGGGAGCTGAGCCAGATGGGGACGCAGACCCAGATGAGACAGATCTGGCTGAGATGGAAGCAGACACGGTGCCATCCTCTAAGGAGGCAGAGGATGATCACTTGTCTGTCTCAATGCAGAATGAAGATGCCATTACTTTAGATGTTGATGGTGATGATCTCCTGGACACAGGTAAACATGTGAAACTTCCAGATTCAGAGACAGAGAAGAGCACGGATGAACCAGGGCCTTCCGCTGAGATGGGTCCTGATGATGATGATGATGATGATGATGATGCCAAAGAAGATGAGACGGGTGGCCACAGAGATGGTAAGAAAGATGACGCATCCAAGGGTGAAGCTGCGAAGAAAGCTGAAACCGGAGACAAAGAAAAGGATTCTGGGAGGAAAGGCCCCTCTTCTACTGGGGCAGGTCAAGCAAAGAGGTTTGTCTTTCTATGTCAGTTCTTTGATTCTACTACCAAGTCCACCTCATTAAGAACACAACTTTGTGGGTTAGCCTCAAGATTTTTTTTTTCTTAAGGGGAATGTTCACTGATGTACCTAGTCCTGCCCTGTGTGTATTTTACTGAGCATGGTTAAATTTTGGCCAGAAGCTGAAAACTCTAAACCATGAGATGATTTTTGTTTGGGGCCTTTATCAAAGGTTTTACTGAGAAGTTGAACTAACTTCTGAAGATATCATTGGTCAATTGGCTGACATGATCCATCTCACCACTGGAAAAGCAAGACATTGGTCCTTATCAGCCTCAAGTCTGCAGGGTTTCTCTGAAATGTTTTCATAGTTTCAATAGTTATTGTGTGAAACTACATTAAACTGCTCCTGTTAATATTATGTTGTTGAAATTTTTTTTTAGCATTAGAGATGGTGATGGAAAAAGTTCAATGGATGAAAAGGGTAAAGAACCAAAAAGTTTAATTTCAGTTAAATAATTAGTTTTACAGTATGTGACAAAATTATTAATTACTTTGTAGGACTTGGCAGCAGTAGCAGCTTCTCACGTAATTTATGGGTCAGTGGTTTGTCATCCAACACCAAGGCAGCAGATCTGAAAAATCTATTTGGAAAATATGGCAAGGTAAGTCTAAAGTATATTAATGTTGTTGCATTGGAGATATTTGTTACACAATTTTACCCAACAGGTTTTGAGTGCCAAGGTGGTAACAAATGCTCGGAGTCCAGGGTCAAAATGTTATGGCTTGGTAACTATGTCTTCAAGTACAGAGGTGACCCGATGTATCTCACATCTTGACTGCACTGAACTCCATGGACAACAGATCTATGTCGAACGGGTAAGGTAAAAATAATCATTGTTCTAGCAAAATATGTGAGATGTTTGTAACACGTAACACGTTTGTTGTTTCAGGCAAAAAATGATCCATTTAAAAAAGACCCTGCAAAGAAGGAAGAAGATAAAAACAGTTTGAGTAAATCTAATGATAAGCGCAGCTCAACCGGTGGAAAAGCAGCCAGCAAGTAGGTGTTGAACTGCCACCAGTCATTACTAAAAGAATTCTCAATGCAAAAGCTTTTTTTCCTCATTAACAGAACACAAACATCTTACAAAAAGGAAGACAAGAAGTCCTCTGACAAGGATAAAGAGTCCTCCAAGAAACAAGATGGCAAAAGTGGGAAGTCTGGTGATGGAGCTACTTTAAACTCAAGTCAAGAGTGTTCAAAAAAGGATGATAGGAAGCACAGCAGTAAGTTATTTTCCTATTTGTATTAAAACATTGTTGCATTTCACATACTTGGAGGTTGATGCAATGATAAAAACCTTTCCCCCAAGGAACTAGAAGTCCAGGAAAAATGGCTGGTGTGAGTCACAACAAAGATTACAAAATGAGACCATTCCGACAAGGAAGATACATTGACAAGGTTTGAAATTACAAGTAAAATTGGCCCTACATTCAACCCTATTTGATCAGTTTTTATTCTATTGTTTTTAACCTTTTGTCTGTTTAGCCTTTTAACAACAATATACAACGCTGGCCAAAATGGTTGGTTCCTCCTGAAGAGGTATTCAAATTTATTTTAAAAATTATATTCATACTAATTTTTTATTATTATTTTACTTACTTTGTATGGTTGGATTTTTTTCCCTTCAGCTAGAACTTATTAAAAACAAACAGACAGATTTTTCAGACAGGGGAGAAGATCAAGAAATTGTCCCATTTGAAAAGATCAAAGAACAAAGAATGCGTGAACGCATGGAACGTGCCCGTCGAGCCGAGGAACTTCGAAGGTAAATGTGCAGCATTTACAAGTTATCTGGAGTTATTTTTACAAAAATGTATAACTTGTTCCAGGCGGCGTCAAATGGCAGAGCAAGCACGTAGAGAACGAGAACGTGAACGCCAGGAGCGAGAGAACCTGCTACGGGAGCGAGAGAGACTTGAGATGGAAAGGCAAAAACTGGAACGAGAACGGCTTGAAAGGGAAAGACTTGAAAGGGAGCGCATTCGCATTGAGCAGGTAAGACATGAAAAGTCCCCTTTTTGTTTTCATGATAAGGTAATTTCAAATACATCTTCCAGGAGCGGCGAAAAGAAGCTGAACGATTGGCTCGTGAACGTGAGGAGCTGCGCAGGCAGCATGAGCAGCTTCGGTATGAACAAGAAAAGAGGAATAACCTGAAAAGAGGGCGAGAAGTAGAGCATGGGTAAATTAATAGGTTTTAGATATTTGTTCAAATCCAGATGCGTGCATGTCTTTTAAAGGCCACTACCTTTCAGCCGTAGAGATGATCAATATTGGAATGGAAACAAGAAGATCCAATCTGAGGATGTTCGTTTGAACCAAGCCTCCAATTACAACCGTCAACAAAACAGATTTAACAACTCGTTCAACAATCCCAGAGAAAGGGGTCGCTTCCCAGAGGCTTCAGAGCAGCATTCATTCGAAAGGTACTGTGTTTGTGTGTGGGTGAGTATTGATTACATTGTAAGAACTAAAAATCTCTACACTCAAAAAAGTAATGTGTGTGTGTTAGGGTTAGGCATTTGTAACTATGCTAAGAATGGGAGTAAATGCAATGTCCTCAAAATAATGTATATAAATATCAATACCTGATATTTCATACAGTACAAATGTGTTCATATTTTGTTTTGAAATTGATTGTGATTAATCTCTCAAAAAGGAGAAACAGATTTGATGGTGAACCACCTGTAAAGAAAAATCGTCCTGGGTTTGATCGCTATCCAAAGGATTTTGACTCAGTTGGGAGAGGTGAACCTTCCTCGCGTGCAGGGGATAAAGATCGCAGGGACCGAGATGAAAGGCGGCCAGTGCCCATGCATGATCGTCCTATGGGAGCTAGAGCCCCAATGCCTGGCATGGCACACAATCGCTCACCCAGAGATGGTGTGCATGGATGGAAGAATGATGGCGGCATGAATGTCAACAAGGGAGAGCTACGGTAAATATATTTCTTACTTAAATGTTGCTTTTATACTTCATTGTCTTGGTGAACCACTTTTTAAAAAGTCGTTTTGTACAGAGGAACTATGCGTATGCGGGATGATCGTCCCGGCAGAGATGTCCCGGGGCCTGCAGTACGAGGGGGTTCTGCTGGCACCCATGGAAGAAACTTTAATGATCGAGATGGACGACCTATGGTCATGAATCAACAAGTAAGCTGTCACCCTGATCTAGCTTTTCTTATTTATTGCTAAATAAAAAGCTCAAATGTGTTGTATACCAAAAACTAAAGAATCTAACTCCCCCCCCCCCCCCCACAGCCTTTTAGCTCTGGCCGTCAGGTGGTTGTGGAGCGTCAAAACAGAGATCAGGGATTGAGAAAAGAATGGCATGGCGGAGCTGGCTCCCAAAGTGCCGGCTTTGTTGAAAACAGGAGAATGGGGGACACTCGGGGCAGCATGATGGCTCCACCCTCTAGGTATTATTAAATTACCATTACCTAGCCTTTTTGTGCTCGCCACATCTTAAGATTTTTTTCCCCCCATTTTAGTCACTCCACTGGAATGAATCGAATTGTACAGATCACCAACAACTCCCTTTCAAGTGGAGGAAATGTGGGTGGATTTAAACCATTCAAAACAACACAGCGATACTAAGGACAGAAAATTCACTTTTAAAAGTGTGATATTTTGAGTATTCTTAATTTAGTTTTTATGCCAACTGTTTTAAGTGGCATAGGAGTTGCCATTGGGTGTTTAACATTTTTATGTTGTAAGTACCTCAGTGTAGAGTTTTCTGGGCAGTTTTGCTGTTAACATTAAAAATCAACTCTGCATAACTTTACTTTTGTGATGTTGTACAGCTGTGGGTGTTTGTAAGTAATATCATAAACATGAGTATTTTTAGTAGCTTACACCTTGTTGGTCAATGTCTTTTTTAATTTAATGTATGATATAGACACCTGTTTAGTATCTTATAGACATTTGAGTCAATGGCATTTACTTTCCAACTAAATATTTTTTGGATGTCTTGACATACATAAGTTAAAAGCTTTCCTTACTCTGATCTAAGAACTACATAATTTTGTCCTTTAATATTCACCAGGTCAAGGAGTATGGATCAATGGGCCTATGTTACAACCTGTGAACAGTTTGTGGTATGCTTTAGCTTGTCAGTTAATATTGCATGTAAATAAAATCTTCCTGATAAACTCTGGAAAAGTTTGTAGGGATTTCACAAACCAAATGCCGCACAACCATTGAATATTTCATTTTTTTTTTTTTGCTTAGTCCATGTATGTGAAATTACACTACTAAGGACAGACTGCTGTTAAATTTTTGTGTGTCCATAATGTTTTTTTGTAATCAATGGACACAGCAAATGTTTTTGATACTTTTATTATGTAATAATGTTAAATTACCCTAAGTGTGTAAGGCATTTTGTTATTTATAGACCACCACACATTTTGTGACTAAGGTTAAAGGCTACATACACTATTTGGTCATATCTAAATGAACAACCAATTATTAAAAATAAAAAATGTATAACTGGATTGTGCAGTAATTTAAGGATACGTAAATTATAACATGCATCTATTGAAGAGGTTTGGTATTGCAGAGGAAGGTTTTCTATGTTCATTTTCTCATTTGTGTTTGGGATAGTGTTGCTTGTTTGTTTCAGGCGTAAGGATTCCTTCCTGATTTGAAGAATTTGCCATGGAAATAGCCCTCCTTTGTTATAGCAATAACACAATTCAAATCAAAATCATAATCATTTGAATGCGGTAAGGTCCTCACTAAATCCTTCAAATCAGGAAGGAATCATTTGCCTGAATCCAAATAATTGGTCTAGTACAAATTTGTAAACCTGAAAAACAAACCACCCTATTTTTCTTTGTAGCAGTTACAACTTGCTATATAATTAACATTTTGTGAATATTCTGTCTATTGTAACACCTTTTTAAAAGGTACAAAGCCATAACTTTGTAGCTCATCTTATGTTTAACTTTTGTTTCTGCATATACAAGAGCAAACCATATAGAAACCAAATACATCTTGAACAATCATCTTGTTCACCAAACTTGGTAACACGGTACTCCACAATCACTAATGCACAAAACATCCTTCTGGTCAATTACTAAATGGCTGGAAAACAAAAATGATACACCAAAATCCCAAAGTAACTAAACAAGATAGATAGCTACTTTATTGATCCCGAGGGAAATTCAAGTTTAGCTGCAGCAACGTACTGCACATCTCAGTCGCCTTTGTGTCAAAGGTCTCAGTGCAGCATAGAATAACAATAGAAGCACTGCACACTCAGAAGTTAAGAACTATTCTAAAATGTATTTTTTCATGAGACATTTGAATGTTCTTGAAAGAAATGTAAAATATCAGGATTCACTGGGGGAAAAAATCTGTGGGAGATCAACATTACTGTCCAACAACATTGAAACCTTTCAGGAACATACAGTCTATCATTTTTATTTGTGAGGTTAGAAATACACAGTACAATGGTAAGACAGTAAATGATAAACTAGTAATGCTTGGTGCACATACACCACTCTGAAAGTAACTACAGGCCAATAAACTACCACCACTAATATTTGAAAAATAGTCAAGTACATAAAACTCCCTCACAGAAAAGGCCTGAGTATTTATTTATGTTTCTGTGAGAGCTTATGGATTGTCTCATTGTGAATATGTATATTTCTATAAAATATGTTGAAATGTAGTAAGGCGTTTATACATAACCAAGCCTCAGATAGATTGTACCATTACACAGACCGAGATGCTGCCTCCATGTAACTTCCACTGGAACTGACCAACATCCACTTTTATTAGGTTTGAGTCAAGGCATCCAAATGGAATGTATAGAAAAGCTTCTTAAGAGGCAGTCCAAATGTTGTGACCTAAAACCCAAATAACTTCTACTGAAAAAGAACAATGGAATGTGCACCTTATGCAAGATTTTATGTCAAAATAATTAAGATTAAGATATGAAATATTGCAAGATGGAACAAGGAACACATTTCTGCTTAGTATTGGTGTTAATATGGGGAATTAGAACAAGTGAAAAGCTGCTTTTCTTCCATTCACTCCTTTAATTTAAGTCTACCGGTAAGTCTGAATGGTACAGTCCACTAACCTGCAAGGTTTAAAGAGGCTAAATTTGCTGCATTTGGCTGTTTCAACTACATACATTTTAGATTAGAAATGACAACTCTAATGGCTGATACATAAAAAAAACATGTGTGGTTGCAGCATACAATTATACATAACATACAAACTTTCTCAATGCAGAATGCTATACCAAGACACTGGTAAGGCAAATATGAACTTGGGCTCAGGACAACTCAGAACACCTACATATATTGGCTGCTCTGGCATTCCCTTCAGGAAATCTATGTAAAATAATGCGTTTTGGGGCTTTTGTCCTTCTAATGGTTTTCAATATATCCCTTTTGGCGCATACCTTTTTTAAAAGATGTTTACACATACATAAATTAAGAACAATTGTTGGCAGCAAATAAAAAAAGGACAGCTAAATATGCTGAGTCAATAAGATAAATATAATTAGCTTATAAGCTGCTTAAAATAAAATATATGAGTAAAATGTAGCCAAGATGTGAGTTATTTATGATTACAAGAGATCAAATAATCTATGATATCAAATTAATTGAGTCATCATAAATACTTCGCAAATATTAGTACACTGTTAAATTTTGGGCAACTCTACAAAATTGAAGGGGTAGTTGTTGTTGTAGTGTCTCTTCCTCCGATGTCCAGGTTGCATCAGGATTGAGGACTGCAGGCACCAGTGGTTTGGAAACGGCAAATCCTCTGTTAGTCTTGTCACTTTCCCCTTATTTGTCTTCTTCCGTTTTAATCAGGAAGTAGGTTAGTGTCCAGACAGTGGGGAAGCTAAACAAGCCCCTTTCGTACTGATAAGCTAAACGCAAAAGAAGTGCACACTCACAGAGACGGCCATATGTTACAAAATAACACATTTGTCCTTATCTTTTGCTTCTTTCTTTGATTTGCGGTCCCCAGAATAGGAGTGTTTTCCTGGGCTTGCAGTGGCCCCAGCTGTGCCTACAGTGCCCGTATTAGCTGCTGCACCAGCTGCCCCTGCTCCTCTGTCTGCTTCATCTCCTTCTGCAGGCACCTGCTGTCCTTGCTGCAAAAGACAAAAGACAAAAAGTTACAATTCAAAAAAGCCCCCCTAGATATTAATTCTTGTCATCTGAACACTTATACTAAGGCTTATTTCAAATGATTATTTTTATACTTTCAAAAATGCCTCCAGAGGAAGTATTATTAATGTTTGGTGTCAACATCTTTTTAAATTATGCCGTTTATAGTTTCTCTTTTATTTTAATGGCTACCCACAAGTATGGTATCTCCATTTCTTATCAGCCAGAAAATTAATAAATGTATTAACTATTACCTGTGCTTGAGCTGCTGCTGCCTGCTCCTGCTCTTGCTCCTGGTAGTACTGAGAGGCTCGGCGATCCTCTTCCTCCTGGAGCTTTTTAGCCAGCTCCAGATCACTGATGCCTTCAGGCAGCTGTTCCCATTGAAGGTCTTGACTTTGTTGTTCTTGTTGCAGAGACAGTGCCATTAAATAGTCCTAACCAATGAAAACAATGAATAACATTTGTTATGTTTTTCATAATTATTTGAAAGAAATGTTTCATTTAAGTTTTAATGCATGTTATGGACTTGTTGGTGGCCATTGACATCAATGTCCAGTTTGTCCTTTTGACAGTGCTTTTTATGAATTAATAAACTTGTATTATTATATTTATTATAATTATCATTTTTATCCAACTTGTGGAGCATTGTGAACAGATCAGAGGTCTAGATTTTGTTTCTTCTAACTTGGGGGAGGGCCAGAGAAATACAGTACTGTATCCTGATCTATCACAGTGAAATGCTATTCCTTTAATATTACATAGATCATGATCAAATCTATTTTGATTTGTGCAAACCTGGTCTATCTGATCTTGCTGTCCACGGTAAACAGACTCCGGATCAGAAGGGGGCCTCAGTCGAAACTCTGAATCACAGAAGTTACCGTCTCCATCAACATTGTGCAAACTCTCCCAAACAACTTTCTCTTCGGTCAGGAAGCCTTGATCTGTCACAAGAAGGTACAGCTGGCCCTGTAGAGAAACACTTATATCACACCTTAGGCTGTTTAAGGTGTAAAGATTCTTCTAAGGGAATGTTCACAACAGCTTTGTTTACACTGGTAACACCAGCTTTGCACTGAAACTACACTGAACTAAAATATGCAACCTTCAGTTCCTTTCCGGTAGATAAGAGGCAAAGGCTGTTGTCCAAGTGCCAGTGATACAAAAGGCCAGTTGTAATAACCTGGCTGCCCAAAACAACTTGTATTCAGTATTCACTTATAGTCCTTGTATTCTTTCAAGTATTGCATCACTGATTTCCTCCAGAGATTTTTTAATAAACCAGAAGTGGTGACTCCAAGTTTTTTTTTTAAATTGCACTTTGGCACTGAAATCACTTAGAGAAATATGACGTGTACTGATACGTGTGCTCGACAGTCAAAGCCCACTGAGGTTCCAGAAGTAAATTTACCATTTCATGTTTCTCAAAGAATTTCCAGAAAAATCTAATTTTAAGACTTAAAAACATAATAGAGGTTAACCAGCAATGTGGTAACTAATCTCCATAAGGTGAATGTTTTCAATCCAAAAACACATTTAAAACTAAAAATGTAGCATTTGTTTTAAATGTCATAGCATAATTTGTAAAGTTTCAGAAAAATAAAAATAAATACAAAGTATAGGTCTTGTGGTAATAAATTACTACATAGGCTGCTTACCTTATATTTGATCATCGTGCTGAAATGATTGTTTCTAAAAAAGACACATAGCTCTCCTTCTTGTACAGTAGATGTGAGCTCACATAAACCATGGTATGTAAGCTGTGTAGCAGTGCTGCTCAGGAATTGCTCGGCTACAATGCCTGTGGACAGAAACAAACATGAAAATAGCAACTGAGATAAATGCATTACAATATTTAATAACAACACCATTATGAAGACATTTTAGTGCCCAGTGAAAAACAAAAACTCTTTTTGCATAGCACAATGTTGTTATCTTATTTAGTGAGATACACCTAGCGTACAGAGGTGTACATAAAGGTTTATGACTGTTACATATTTTTATTGTCTGATAATATAGTTTTAGTTGGCTGTATTAAGTACTTGTGTAATTTAATTAAATCAATTTTTATACCCACTGAATTTCCAAACCTCAGATAAAGGAAAATATAGCTACCGTGCTTTCACACTGAAATTATAATTCACAATAACTTTGTTTTGCCTGTAGCCACTATGGAAGTGTTGTTCAACAAGCAGATATTTAGCAAGGCAGCAGGGGCTGATTTGTGTGAGCCATGGAAGTAGGTCAGGAAAGACACACCAGATCTATGGTCTGAGTGATTGTTTTCTTACAGTAAGACTTTAAATTCTCACAGTGAGTAAAGTAACTTTCAGAAACAGCGCTCCCCCTGCAGCTCCCTTTTGAGAAGACATTGTCAGAAAATAGACACAAAAGTGTTTTTTTTCTGTAATAAGGCAGTAGAAATCACAAATATTTAGCATATAACATTTAACAAAAACATATAACGTGGTTTTCTGTACAGAGTCGACAGGTAGAGATGGCGGAAGCTTCAAAAACACTAAAAATACATATATTTAACCATCACAGGAACTTACAAAGACGTTTAATAAGGTGAAAAAATGTTACTTTGTTCAGCGCTCACCTTCACCTGCTAGCTCACTGTTGTCAGACTGTTTGCAGGATATAATCTTTTCAACCAGTTGGTTGTAGCTGCAGTTTCCCACTGCCTTGACAATGTCTTGCATCTAAAAAGAAACCGATACAAGAAAAAACATTTAGAAATCTAGGACATAAAGAATCCTTATGAAGGTACTTCATCTCACCTGGGGGTCAACTAGCCAGCCGTGATAGAGAGGTATGTCAAGCAAATCAAACACAATGCATTCTGGGGTATACTCAAAAACACGCACTCCTGTGAACTTCACATTTACATCTAGGCCGGTCTGCAGTTTGTGTAACACTGCCATGGCATCGCTCATGTTCTAAGAGACAACAGTAGAGGAAATGACAACAAACAAACACATGTTGTAAAACAAAGGCTCATTCAGTGGCAATAGATTTTGTTCTGTCAATCCACTAGAAATAATAATATATTATATATTACTATTAGTGGTGGAAGATCATTCGTTAAGTAATGACAAAATATAAAAATGGTCATAAAGTAGATTAAAAATAAAAACTACAGACTTTTTACAAGTACTTAATACTTTTTACAACAAGTGTAAAACTACAGCTTTATCTTCCAGACATGGGTATAGGTGAGTGTAACTGTCATGATATGATCGTGAATATGTTTAAATGTGTATTATTTTTGTCAGTATTGCCCACCCCAACATACTATATTCAGATTTTGCCTTTCAACATTTTCAGGGATATTTAAATGGCCCCTTCAAAAGTCAGTGACTGAGAATTAAGCTACTATCTTTCATAATGTGTGCACAGTGTATAAAAGCATACAGATTTCACCCAATTGCATTACTGTAGCATTTTTTTCTTAACAATAATCCACAAAAAGATCAGTTAACCATGCTACTTTGGATGTGGACCACAAAGATGAAAAGTCCTCATCTGGCACATGAGAGACTGGATTACGGTGTTTACGGGCAGCTCTCTGGAAGGATTAGCAGACCTGTGTAATCGACCATATCTCTTTGTCTAAGGGCAGAGGGCTTTAGCACTAGATGACTACATTGAGATCAGATGATTTATAACACATGATTTTAAATTGTACTTTTGCTGTACATGTTTTTGTATCAGGTGCTGTTTAAATTGATGTATGTAAAAAGTTTGGGCTGAATCCAACATGTTATATTATTGTACAAAAAACATCCTTGTTTTACCTTCTGACAACCACTACTTGTATTATGAGAGACACATATCACTCTCATTTTTACTGTACATGCTTAAGGCCACCTAGATCTGTAATCTTCAATGAGTAAACTGCATATTCTTTTTTTATTTTTTGTAAGCAATGGACCAATCATTAACAGATGTTTGGATGCTCTGTGTGCAAAGACAGGACACCTCCTACACTGTAGTGAGAGATGTAAGGACTAAAGAGAGGCGGAGCTGCCAGCACCTCTTGTGGTGAGCCATACAGAGGCCAGTAATAGCCCAGCGCGGAACCCACCCATGCGTATCTAAGCATTTATAGCCATGTGAAACTACATAATCTGACATTCCTGTGCCCTGTTGTTCCCTAGGCTTTGCAAGTTTTATCTTATGCAACTGATATGCAGAAGGAAAGGCATCATTAAGCTGCACTTATAGCCAGCCTTATGTTCATTTGCATATTACAGGTCAGTTGGCGACCTTCTCTGTTAGAGGCATGCAAATGTGCCACCATTTGAGAACACCTTTGTGAATAATGTGGAGTTAGCTGCAAGTACAGCTAGATTAGAGAATTTATGGATAATAAACATACAATAATCAATTAATGCAATTAATAACAAACATGTGTCCTATCAGAATAAAAAAGCACAAGACTTAACAAAAAAAAACACAAAACATAGAAAATAAAAGAATTATTTGAACTCACCTGTTCATAGTTTAGTCGCTGAGCTTCAGAGATCTCTTTTGGTTTGGTTTCGAGTATGTAGTCTCCTGTATAAAATATATATATATATATAAAAGTGATACAGTTTAATATAGCTTGAGTTAATCGGTGGCACCGATATATATACATATATGTGTGTGCATGTGTAAGTGCCACAGATAAATTCAAGCTATAGTAAACTATATAATTAATTGCAAAATATTAAATGAATACCATATCGATCACGTTAGAATCTTAGAAGACTTAAACAATACTCTTGCAGATCTTTAACCATTACTTTCTTCTTGTGAACCCACTACCTTAGTTTATCTTATACCCCACATCAACTCAGACAAGTTACAATTAAAAACTTCACCCTTCACAATACAAGTCTTTGTCCAAACAGTGGTTTAGCCAAGCATGTTACGATAACTCTTCCCTGTCACACTGTATATTCTGTTTAATTTAAAGTTTAGACATTAATAATAATCTTTCCTGCTGGGTATCAAATTGGTCTTTTGAAGACAAAGTAATCTCATGTCATAGTGCCAAAATAGAAACTGAAGAAGAATACCTTATTTCTACCCATGTCAATAACAGTCATACTAATCTAGGGGGGTGACTCTTGCTTCTTGCTTCCTTTCTATTAAGATACTATTAGACCTGCAGTCTTTTTCTACACCTTTTGTAGTAAGCATATTTTAACAAAAGTGAAATATAACGCAACCATAGTAAGAAATTATAGTAAAACAAGACCCTATAACTTTTAAAACAGAAGCCTAAATTGCTCTTGCTCACCTAAGTACTCCATCAATTGCTCAGCAGTTATAATTTCCATCATTGGTGGCATCTTAACCTGAAACATATAGTACAATTATGTTTAACATATACATATAAGATGATAGCATGGGATGTTTTATTTACCAAGACCAAATGATATAACTTGAAACTCTTGTAAATGTTTTGTAATTATATTATACACTGTATTGGCTTATTATGGTATTGTAAGTATGGAAGCTACTAGTGCATTAAAAATATCAGTATGTAACACATATAAGGGTGGTCTGAGAGTCTACCTTCCATGCCAACAGAAGGACATTCATTATGGCGAGTAATGGGCAGGGTCCATTCTCATTTTGTGTGATGATTGGCGTATTCTCCTCCCTCCACTTGATCCATTTTATGTGGTATATGGACTGTCCAGCGGACCGATCCTTGCACGGAGGCTTTGCTCCCTCAGCCCCCAACTCGTTTTGGAGGGCCAGAGCCAGTCCCCTATCCTCCAACCCCTCACTATTCAGATCAGAACTTGGACATGAGTTGAGGTTGGAGAAAGACTCCAAAGAATCAATGCTCCGGGACTCCCCACCGAGACTGGGGTCGGGATCACTCCCACTCGGCAAAGGCTCTGGTGAAGTGTGTTCTGCTGACTTTGCTGTGATTGCGTTGTCCGGACACAAACGAGTTGGTTTGGGAAGTTTTGTCGCACCACCATCACTAAAAGCTGCAGCATCAAGTTCAGAATGACATCCTGTGCCATCATTTGTAGGGGCTAATAACTGCCTTTCGGCTTTGTTGTTTATCAACTTTGAAGCACCACCCTCGCTATCTTCAACAGACAGCATCAAGTCCTGTCCCGTCCCGTTACTGATTTGATCCCCAGACCCAGTAGAGAGTCCACTCGTCTCGCTTTCCTTCTTTGTATCCTCCTGTATAGCTGTGAGCCCAATCGCCTCTGGTCCGTCACATTTCCCTGCACTAGAAACGACAGCGTCGATAGTAAGAGCAGATGCATTTGTGGATCTGTTGTTGCAACTATCGTTCACCAAACTACTCAGAGGAGCCTCACTATTCTTGTAATTCTCATCTGTTCCCTTCATTCCACCGAAACCTGGGGCGTCACCCATTTCCCCTGTAATAGAAGCTCGCAAAACGCCGCCTTCGGAATCCCGATGCAAGTTTGCATTTTTCTCCATTTTGGCATAAAGACTGTCGACAGATCTTAGCTAAATTGCAACCGCAGCTTCGGTCCTGAAGACGCCATCATGACAACTCTGTGAGTGACGTCACCACGCGAGTTGCTCCAGTGCGTCCAGTGCGCGAGACACGGTACGTCAACGCTGGTGCTTTTACTGAAGCTGGGTTTTTATTATTTTATCTTTCGGAAATTTCTTCTTATCCTTCCCGCTTTGTGGCAGCAATACTGTAGTAGCCAGCCAATTAAATATTGAAGTATACTCAAACTACAGCACACACTTTGTTGTTGATCTTTGGCATCTTTTGAGATCATTTGTGAAAGACACACTTTACACATTTGTACAAAGTGTACTTCACTAGTTATAAAATTTAAATAAAATTCTGTTTTACTTGTGACTCGCATGCAAACAACGTACGACACCTTTACATAACACAGGATCACATCCGTGGTGTTCAGAGTGATGAAAAATTAGCACCGTTGCCATAGCAATTATCAATTCAAAAACACATTCTGTCTTTGGTCACGATTATGATGGTAGATCCATGAGATGTGAATGGTCAGCAGTCCTTCAAAATGTCGTCAATAAAAAGGATCCAGAAACACACGATTCCAGGTCTCTCCTGTAAAAAGAGATTCTAAATCTCAATAATCTCAATGGCTCTTCCTGGTTAAATAAGGGGGTAAAGGTAAAATAAATAAATAAAATAGTGTATTAATAAAGCTAGAGTACTATACGACACAATAACAGGCGCCCAATCCAATCGCCATGTTCTGACTGTATATTCTTCTCAATACAAAACTAATCGGTTAAATAAAGCACACATTGGCTTTTCCAGGACTTTTCACACCCATAATGAGCAGAGGGAGTTCATGTGATCAAAATCGCATAAAGGTAGCCTATATTCAGACACCTGACCTGGTAATTTGTTGTAGAAATGAACAGAACCATAGTTGACAGCAAAGATTGGGACTAGTCTGATATTTGGCAAGTTAAGGCATATTTGTTAGAGTATTGGTGACTAGATTTATGGCTTTGTTGATTTGACTTTTTTGTTTTTTATAATTCAATGAAAATTATGTGTATTCTGTGATCCAGAATACACACTTCTCCTTTACAAAGATTCAGTTTGGTCACCAGCTGTATCTCCCCAAATTCACCTGGGCATGATTGACAGGTGGATTAACCAATCAGAGACACACTTGGTCTGTTCGTATCAAAACAACGTATCTCTTGAGGCATGAGGGCGTGCCATTCTGTGTTTATACTATTTTCTATTAGAATTCTGCTCTTCCGACAGTCACAAGATGGCTGCTACAATTGCCAAGGCAACAGTATCCATGTTGCCGAAAAGTTTAATCCATGAATAAAGATGTTCCTATGGCTCATACAAATGATTATTATACCATTGGCTCGTGCATTAACAGTTAGTTTGGCATTTAAAACCGTACCGTTGTGAAATAAACATATTAAACGAGAAGACATTTAACATTAACGGTGACATTTTCGGTGTAAATAGAGGTGTAGACATAGTGTATGGGTGTGTCTGGCGTTTGGTCTGTGCTTTTGACAAAAGGCGGAAGGAAGGAGTGTCGTCTGTGTGCCGGTGTTTGTGATGGGAGGCAGTCAGCAAACGAGGAAGGGCGAGTACTAGAGTACTATACCTTTAAGTGTAACAAAACGAAACAAGAAGCAGTCTGTGGTTGTAGCCTAGATAGTTTATTTGACGCATACAGTTCCGATATGACATTTGTTCAACTCCTTTTGATGTTTTGTTGCTTTCACGACATTACAGGTAAGATTACGCTGTCAATGATTATTTAAGGAAAGTGTTCACTGGATCGTCGCTAATCGGATCAAGCAGTTGTGATGAAACTTGCTAGCTAGCGTGCTAATTTTAACGTCCGCTGTAGTCATGGATCTGTGACAGCTTGTGTGACAGTTGTGATTAAAGTGTGTATGAGCAGAGCATTAGTGTAGAAAGTCAAAAGTTTTGTTTGGATATGCACCTTATATCAACATGGCATTAACCTGTTTTAAAAAGATTAGAAAGTTGATCAAGTTTCTGTGAAAACGTGGGTGTTGTGTCTCCCGTGGCTTTATTTGGTTTTGGGTTTAAAATGTAAAAATGAAGTAATTAGCTACATGCCTGGAGTGTGTAGACATAATGTAGGCCCACCCCCGTTTCATTGACATATTGAACAATTATTTAAACATGACAATCTCCCCTTTACACAGACATAAGAACATATAGGATTAGACTTTCACAAATTGTAATTTTTCAAGAAAATGAACAAAGCATTCTAATAAGCCGCTCATTGTTTTATTGCTAACATGTTTCATATTTCACTGTAATTAACCCAAATTCACAAAATGCCTGATTGTCACTTATTGTCACTGCAAAGATTAGTTGTATGTGTAATTAGTACATGAGCACTACAAATAGTGGGATGGTCCGCTTGATATTTGAAAAGCTTGTAGATGTGATTTCATTGTGCTGTTGTTTTCAGATCCAGTTGTATACAGGGAAGTAAAGCCGCTTATTGGCTCTTTCTCTCAGAATTCATGGGCAAGTTGCTACTAGCTTGGTACAGCCTCCCTCTGGGGGAGTTCTGACTCTCAGTCCCACCTCAGTTTGACAATAGTGGAGCTGACTTTTTTTGTTTTTTACATAATAATATCATATGTATGCATCACATTAAGATTATGTAAGTAAGTACTCAAGAACACTACGTTATTTGAATAATGTAATGTGTTCACTATCCCATACTGGGCTGTTTTGTCAGAGTGAGCTCTAGGAGGCACCTGATTCAGATCATGTGGCCCACACTTGTGCTTTAATTCATACACATTTTGTCTTTGTCCAGTGAACAAAAAGAGTAGTGAGGGAACAGGCCAGTGGGATTAACTCTGGAGTCATGTCAGCTCAGTGAATCTGTTCAACATTAGTTTTTCATACCCTAGCTTCTATGAGCCTAGGAATCATAGTCTCATAATGAGCTGCACAATACAATATTACTACATTATAATGAGCAGGTTTTAGTTATGTCATTGTTGAAATTTTCAAATTCAGTACATCATCATGTACCTGTATAACCATTTGCTTTTTCATTTGAATATAATTATAACTTAATATCTACCAACTTTTTGATTCTTTATTTAATCCTTGTTTTTATTTACCTTACGATAATGCATGCCCTTCTGTTTAATTTATCATAGTTTATACTATTATTGTTTGTTTTATGTTGCACCATAATACTCGTGCATGTTAGTAGTTTGCAAATTTTGTTAATTGAAAATGACAATAAAACCTTTTCTGTTTCTGATTTATGTTTTTCTGTTTTTAGGACATTTTGGCAACCCTTTGAACAGTTACATTCGCCATTATGAAGGTCTATCGTATGACACAGAAGTACTTCACAACAGTCACCAAAGGGCAAAACGGGCAGTATCAATGCAAGACCGCATCCTCCAGTTGGATTTCCAAGCCCACGGACGGTCAGTGACAAACATATTATTTATATTGTCTTTTTGAAAATGCTTTGATTGTCCATCAGCCCCAGCATGTTTTCATTAAGTTATTTTAGAACACGGTTGCATTTTAAATAAATGGTCCACATGTGTCATAGATTGTACAACACTAACAGACAAAAGTTTGGACACACCTTCTCATTTTTTATATCTACTATTTACTAAATTTTAGAGACATACAGAAGACATCAAATAATATGATGCAAGATATATACAATTATGTAATAAAGAAATAAAGTTCACTCATTTTAAAAAATATATATTTTATATTCAACTCCTCAAAGGATCCAGTCTCTGCTTTGCAGGCCACACTGCAAACCCTTGGCCTTTTCTCAATGATCTTCTTGATGAGGTCTTCTGGAGTGGTTTTGACTTTACAGCTGTGCCATGTCAGTGTCAGTAAGGGCCAAAAGTTCAAACCAGGGTTCAGAGAAAAGGTTTTTGTTTTTTAATCTAAAACATGTTTGATTTTATTTATTGGTTGCTACAGTCCACGTGTGTTCATTCGCACTTTTGATGCCGTCAGAGGAGTCAGAATCTACAATGGAAATAGTCATGGAAACTAAGAAAGAAAATGCATGGAAAAAGTGTATCCAAATTATTGACTCATTGTGTACATAGCGGACAAAACCCTAATCTGTCTTGCTTAGATATTGCTCATTGAATCATTGAAACTCCGTGAAAATTAGTCTTTGATTGTGATTAATCTTGCAGCCCTATTTTGAACAAGCGGGGTGAATATAGCATGTAGGTAATCTAGAACCTGTGAAAGGGTTTCCTGTGTCTACGCTCTTTCCTGTAACATGCACAGTTTGTGTGGTAAATTTTGCACACAGCATGTCTGGGGTTTTTTTTGTTTTTAAATTATATTAATAACTTAAATTGTCTTGAACACAAAACATTGTTACAAGAGAAGGGAAAAGATTTTGAAAGGTGAAATTGCTGCTTGATTATCCACTCCCATGTTTATATTTTCCATATGTGTAGATTTGGCATGCACAGAAAGATCTTAGCACCACTAAGCATTACTAAACCATAAAAATACAATCTTTTCTTGTCTCGTTTTGGGGGAATGGTCTTGTCCCACTTCCTTAATAGTTACAATAAAAACAATAAAACGCATAAAGAAGAAATATAAGAATGCATTGATGGATGTCTATCCAGTTCAAGCAATTCAACTGTTAAGGGCCCTGTGCTCTAGGTTTGACTGGCCAGTCAAGACCTGGACCTGCCCCCCGATTATTGATGAACCTAATTAACAGGTGGATGTACGAATAAGGTCCGTTCATATCAAAACCAACAATGCAGATTTCTGCATTGCTGGTATCGCTGGTAAACAAGCGAGCAAAGCACTAAACTAAAATCTTAGGTAAAATAAGTTGCTTATTTTATTATGGATGGATAACCATAATCATCACGTTTTTATTTTGGGGACTTAAACAGCCCATAGTACATTAAAGATTAAGATAGCACACAGACACTAGAAGAAAAATCATAATTTTCTGTCTTGGACAGCAGTGAGTCCACAAACGAGAAAAGTATTGTACTGAGCTTAGTGCAAGGTTGGTCAGTGTTCGAATAATGCTGTTCTCAGTGTCTACTAGCCTGCACATGCAAACTTTTCATACTGCTCCATCCTAAGCAGCATCTGCATATTTTTGTCTGTGCATACTGCTCTTTTTATAGTGCCTCCACATGTGAACAGTGTATAGGGGGTACAGTAATATGCAATGGAAAGTTTAATCTTAAATGATGGTGAGTATGTTCCAATTTTGCGGATCAGCATGTTGGCTTGTCCATAGAGAACCACACTGTCTATAAACATCATAAAATGTCACAGGTCAGCAGAAGTGTAATGTCCCAGAAAAAAAATAAAAATCTTAATCTGTTCCACTGGTTCATATGGGGACAGTAGTTTTGTAATTAAGGACTAGACCATCAAGGGTTTTAAAAAATAATTCAGATCTTCTTAAACGTTTGGATATTGCAGGTGAAAGTGTTATTAAAGCACATAACCAACTTTTCCAGCGCCAGTTCTGAAGACTGTATAACTTAACTCCATTGAAAAATAACACAAAAAAAACCTAAATCACTCATTGAATGCTCTGGTCTGTGTGAAAGAGGGTTGGGGTTGGATCAGGCGACATAAGGGATCCAGGGGACTTACATAGGCATTTGTTCTTTTTCATTTTTATCATTTAGTCCAGGAAGAAAATCTCTAGTCTCGCTCTCAGATTAGGGGCCACTAGAGTACATTAGACCCTCTGGGCCACTGTCTTGAATCTTGTTCTCATTGTTTGGCAAACACTCTCATCAGTGGTCAGCTGGAGGTCATTGTTGATGGGTAGTGGACCTTCTACCATCTCCAGAATCATAGAACCTTCCTATAGGGATGTTGAATTGTTGTTGATGCATGTGGTTTGGAGCAGAGTTCAGACTTTGGAGGTAAAAGTTTGATCATTTTGTTGTGTTAAAGAGCTCTGCTGAAAATAAACAATACAGACTTAAATTAAAGTAATATTGAAAGCAATTCTTAATTATTTTTAATGAGAGAAAATAACATCAAATACAAAATTGTGATCAATCAATATAATACATTTTTGTAATATTGTTCAGCTCTAACATCTTGTCTCCTTGAGTCTCCTCCATGTTGCATATTTTAAGTGAACTTTGCTAACAACTGAATGGCTGTACTGTACTCCCAGATAACCTTCTGTGTAGTCATGTCATGTGGGGAGCCTCACACCAGATATTACATCATGTGATGAAGAATTTGATTTCCTTTTCACCCAAACTCCTGTTACTTTGGTGAAAAGTTACATAATATAATGCTTACTCAAAAAAGAAACATTTAATCAGTATTAGAAGAGTAACTAACTTGTTTTAATCATTTGTAACAAGCTGCCAAAAGGGAAAAAGACCTGCAGTTCCATTTAATTAAAAGTAATTTTTTGCAATACCTTTATGTTGTCTTGTTTTAATAGGCAATTTAACCTGCGAATGAAAAGGGATACAAATCTATTTCATCCAGATCTTAAAGTTGAAGTTTCTGGAGTAGAGGTACCAGTCGATACCTCACACATCTACAGTGGACACCTATTTGGTAAGTCTAACTTTGTCTACACAATTGGCAGAATGATATGTTTTTGTTATTTACTGATGTATGTCTACTCCCCTATAGGAGGAGGCACTGTTTTGCTTTTATTTATAAAGTCTCTGTGTTTCAGGTGAAAGGGATACATTGAGCCATGGGTCAGTGGTTAATGGCCGATTTGAAGGCTTCATTAGAACCCACCAAGGAACATATTATGTTGAACCAGCAGAGCGATATTTAAAAAACACCAATGTAAACTTTCACTCTGTCATCTATCATGAAGATGACATTGGTGAGTATGAATATCTTTAACCTGCGCCATAAAGATGCTGTTTTGGTATCAATAGTACTTTTATAAATCCAGAAATAAATGTATTTATTTCCTCCCCGCCCTCTTCCTTTGTCCTTTCCGCTATCTATATCTAGTCTCATTTGAATGAGATGGAATATAAAAACAGAACAGAGAATGCCTACTCTGTAAAATCAATACAAGCGTATAGATATGTGTTTGGACATCTTTCAAGGCAATTTTTACTGACAAATGCAACAATGCGTTTTTCTCCACAGCACTATTTTGCACAACAGTTTGGCATAAAAAAATACTTAAAAATCTAATTTAGGAGTTGCCATCATACACAGAAAATTATACTAACCATTTAGTCTAATGAGTGTAACCACAGTTTTTTACCCATGGTTTAAAGGAATTTGCTTTAACACATTGCTTTCTGTCATTATGCTGTAAACTAAGTGCATCTGTAGAATTCCTTTACACTGAACCAAGCCATGAACAGTGTGTTATTTCAGGGTGTGGTTGCTGTTGAACAGGACTTTTTACAAATTTCAATACACAGAGACCCAAGTTTAGGATATGTAACAAAACCAACACAGGGACACACCAAAATTGTAACTAAACCCGTAACTAAACCCGTAACTAAACCCGTAACTAAACCCGTAACTAAACCCGTAACTAAACCCGTAACTAAACCCGTAACTAAACCCGTAACTACACTCGTAACTACACCAGGGCTTCACCAGGGCTCAAAACAGGACAAGCGTGAATTCACTCTTAGCTACAACACCAAATTGCTTGAAGGTCCCTGAAAATGTACATAAACATGTTTCTAAAATGTTATAACTTCAACAATATTGGTGTAAATTACTGTGGTATTTAAAGTGATTTTTGCCTTTTCATATATACCGGTAGTATGAATAAGTTAATAAGATATCATTTGTAAAGAAGACTAATATAATTAGGAGTGTTTTAATTGAGTCACACTTAATGGGGGACTCTCTGTCTGTGTCATATTTGACAGATTATCCACATAAGTACAGCTCAGAGGGCGGTTGTGCGGACAACTCTGTGTTTGAGAGGATGAAGAAGTATCAGGCATCGGCTATAGAGGACCCAGTCAAAGTATGTGCATCATTGCAACTAGACCTGTCACAATAACACATTTTAAAGTGCGATATATTGTAGAAAGAAATATAGATGATAAATGATAATATTGAAACTAATCTATGCAACTTACACAATAACACTAAAGTAGAATTATCCCCAAAAATGATTGTAAATGTACAATATGGTTTAAAACACGAACTAGAATTAATACATTGAAGAATTAAGCACTTTAGTAGGTAGTTTGTTTTTATAATGAGTCATAGAAGTTATTAATTCAACCCTCTACAGCTCAAATCTATGGAAGAAAGTAACAAAAAATTCCCCAAAGAAAAAGCTTCCAGGAAAAATATTAACCCCCCAAAATAAGTTTTCCATCTAACATACACTGCCTGGGGTTAAGGTCTGGACTCTGTGGCGGCCAATCCATGAGTGAAAATGATATCTCATGAACCACTCTTTCACAATTAGAGCCCGATGAAATTGAGCATTGTCATTTTGGAATATGCCCGTGCTATCAGGGAAGAAAAAATCCATTGATGGAATAACTTGGTCATTCCAAATATTCAGGCAGTCAGCTGACCTCATTCTTTGAGCACAGACTGTTGTTGAACCTGCAGTAATTATCCAATAGGAGGCTTGTACCTATTTGCTTAGTTAAGTCTAGGTGGCAACTTTAATTTTTTTGGCCAGGCAGTGTATATTGAACGCTAAGTCGATATAGTAATTATTGTGACAACGCAATAACCCCTTATTCAGTGTCGGTGCTCACTGCCTTTGATAAAATTTATATTGGCATACAAAATCATCTTTCTAATTTTCATAAACTCAATATTTTTAGCTGGAAACACTTTGGCCACCTTGGTTGTCATTTATTGTGGGCACTGTCAGTTTATGTGTCACTAACTTTTGATGGCTGATTTACTTGTTTTTGACAGAATGAAAACTCCGTAACAGAAAGTGACTATGGCCCTGTCATTTTGAGAACAAAGAGGGCAACTGGACAAGTCAAAAATACCTGCCAGCTCTTTATCCAAACGGATCACTTGTTCTTCAAATACTATGGCTCAAGAGAGGCTGTGATTGCTCAGGTCACATACAATAGCATACTTATACTAGGCTGTAGATACGAGTATAAATATGAAAAGAAAATTTTATTTATACTTTTTCTTCCACAGATCTCCAGCCATGTCAAAGCTATTGATTCAATTTATCAGGCCACAGACTTCATGGGCATTAGAAACATTAGCTTCATGGTTAAAAGGATTAGGGTGAGTATAATGTCAGCAGTTGTTTAAAACCACTTTTGTAAGGCTGTCTTAACATTGCAGTGTATGTCAGACTCTTGGTGATTACCATATTTATGTCAGACATTGCCATGTTTACTTTATATAATAATAACTCTGTGGCACAGGAAAGATATTTATCAAAGTATTTAGAAAGCCTCCTATAGTGGCGGGTGCACGTTATCCCTATCTGCCATATTGCTTTCTGATAACACCGGAGGATTAGAGAACATTGGGCTTAACAACATTGCAAATTTGCACTGTCATGTTTCATATTCAAATGATATGCAATGGTTTACTGCTACAGCTACAATCCTGAGACCCTATTCTCCTTCTTTATAATATGTGGTGCACTGCAGATACAGTGTAGAGGTTTTGTCTCATTATGGTACTGTTTTGGATCATAAATTGTGTCTCAGTGTGGGGTATAGGGAAATTTAAGGAGTACTTAAGTGCAAAGCTGTTTGGGAATTTCACTTTCTTAATGAATGTTACTTATTGTAATTCGCAATAAAAAAAAAAATTATGTATTTTGCTTTTCTTTTGTGGTTTTCAGATAAATACTACGGATGATGAAAGAGATAAAACTAACCCCTTCCGCTTTGCTAACATTGGAGTGGAGAAGTTTTTGGAGCTTAACTCGGAGCAGAACCATGATGACTACTGTTTGGCATATGTCTTCACGGACAGAGACTTCGATGACGGAGTGCTTGGTCTCGCTTGGGTGGGCGCCCCCTCAGGTTAGGATACAATTTGAAATATATATATATATATATACATATACATACAATATACCGGTGTGTATATATATACACATAACCAGTCAAAAGTTTGGACACATTTTTCATTTATGTTTCTTTTTTATTTACATGATTATTTACATTGTAGATTCTCATCAAAACTATGAATGTACACATATGGAATGTAGCAAACAAAAAAATCAACTTAAAATAATTCAAAACATATTTTAGATTAACTTTTACCTTTTGCTTTGATCACTGGTTTGCACTTTTGGCATTTCTTGATCCTGACATGGCACAGCTCTGAAGTGAAAATCTTTTCAGGAGACTTCATCATAAAGATCGTTGAGAGAAGGCTAAGAGTTTGCAGCGCTGTCGACAATGCGTTGCATTGTTTTGAGGATTTGAATATAAAATGAGTTTATTCAACTTTCTTTCTTACTACATTATTCTATACATCTTGCATCATATAATTGATGTCTTTCACATGTATGTAACATGTAGAAAGTAGTAAACATACAGAAAAAAACACTGAATGAGGAGGTGTGTCCAAACTTTTGAGTGTTAAATTGAAATACATAAAGACTTCAGTTCCTGAAAGAATGCAGTTCATTGTTGTATGGTGCTCTGTCTCAGGTTTCTAAATCTGGGTGTTGTCTCCTAATCTTTGTTTGTAGGTTACTAACAATACCTGTGCCATTGGCTCTGATTAGAACTAGCCAGCTACCAGCTACAGTTAACGTGACCATTTCTGGTGTAATGCATTGTCTATGAGGTTTTTGCCAAGTCGTGCTAAAATCAATAAATCCTGACAGATCAAGCAGTGGACAGGGAGCTGTGGGTGGATGTCACTAAATACGTATTAAACTCTTTACAAATGTGAGGAAAACTCCACTTCTGCTTTTAGAAAGGTACATCTTTATCTCAATGCTAATGCTAACTTCTATTAGAATGTAACATGACAACAAAATTAAATTTGTTGTAAGGACGACCCCATTATTTTTAGCTGTAGATTATTTCAGTCAGTGGTGTTATTTAAATATTTATTAGGCTCTGGAACTGGCATTAGCAGTGACACAGAAAGATGTACCTTTTCTACAAGCAAATGTGTCCTCTGGTGGAGTTTTACTCGCATTTGTGTTTAACATATTGTCAGTGACATCCACCAGCATCTCCCTGTTGACTGGCTGATGTTTCAGAATTTATTGATTTTTACCTCGACTCGAAAAAAAACTTGTATACATTACACCAGAAATGGTCGCACTGACTGTCTCTCTGATTGTACTTAATTGGCTCTAGCTGACTATTTCCAGACAGTATGTGCCAGTATTTTCAATTTACTAGTACTGTCACTTTACTGCCACTTTTTATATTTGCATTACCTTAATAATGGTATATATTCTCATCCCACAGGCAGTTCAGGGGGTATCTGTGAGAAAAGCAGGATGTACTCTGATGGGAAAAGGAAGTCTCTGAACACCGGTATTATCACTGTGCAGAACTACGCTTCCCATGTTCCTCCCAAAGTGTCTCACATTACTTTTGCTCATGAAGTTGGACACAACTTTGGATCACCTGTACGTTAACAAAACATCTTTGACTTTTGTCCTTATGTTTACCTCACTAGTCCCTATGCTCATATTTTTACAGCATGATTCTGGAATAGAATGTACCCCTGGAGAGCTGCAGAATGAGAAGGAGCGGGGCAACTACATCATGTATGCTAGGGCCACATCTGGGGACAAGCTTAACAATAACAAGTTCTCCATCTGTAGCATCCGCAATATCAGCGCAGTTCTGCTGAAGAAGAAGGATGACTGCTTTGTTGGTAAATGGACATTATTATATTTTCATGTAATGTTCACAAGATGTATCACATTCATCCAAAACTCCAACTCTGAGCTCTGACCACTGTTCCTGAATGTGGTGTGTGAGTGATTGGTGGTGGTTGAAAAGGTTCTAGAGCAACTTTAACACTCTAAAAAAGTGCTTTTGAAGTCTAATGATGATTATTGACCTGTGGAAATAATGTTGATCATTGTTAAAGGAACTGTATGTAGTCTGCGCTAAAGGACTACAATCACAAACAAACCTGGGTGTTAACCTAGAGAGAGGACACATGCACATTTTCCTCATTCTCCGTATATATGGATAGCATATATTACAGCAGCAGAGGCACTGATGATTCATAATTGGCTGCTGGTGCTGGGGTTTAAGTAGTGCGGATTCAGATCAGAGAGAGTTCTTTAGATTTAAACAAACTAGATTTCATCATTGAAACTGGGAACCCAAATGGGAGACCCATGCAATCAGAAAGCAGAATGAGCCTCACATAATTGTCTTGTGTCCAAAACACCAAATTATACCATAAATAAATGGGATATCAAGTCCATTGTTTTGTTATTACGAATAAATCAGAATTAAAAGCTATATTTGATTTGAACATGCGTAAAATCAAAATCTCACATACAGCTCCTTCAAGCATTGTTTTCCAAAGTGGTGGTTTCAGTGTATTTTTTTTGTTTATAGTTTCTGGTCAACCAATCTGTGGAAACGGACTTGTAGAGGATGGAGAAGAATGTGACTGTGGCTACAGCGACCAGTGTAATGACATTTGCTGTCATAGTGCAAATGAGGAAGAGGGTAAACGCTGCAAATTGCAAGAAGGAAAAGTCTGCAGGTAGGATCCCTTTAATTCCTTTGATTTTATGTTATAGTTGAATGCTAGATCTGATCAAAATATATTGTTTATTGTTTTGTTCTTATGCTGTTTGTATTATGAGTAATGGTGGATGTTATTTTATAGTCCCAGTCAAGGCCCATGTTGCACTGAACAATGTACATACAAAGACACAAGTGCCAGATGTAGGCAGGAGTCTGAATGTGCACAAGAGGGAATGTGCAATGGAGCCACAGCTCTGTGCCCTACCTCAAAACCAAAGGAAAACTTCACCTCATGCAATTCAGAAACCCAAGTCTGCCTCAATGGAGTAAGAACTGGTTATTCCACATTGCCATCAGAGGTCACAGCTTGTGAGCTAAACAACACTGATGTTGATTCCTTTTGCTTATATCAGGTCTGTTCAGGCTCTATTTGCAAAAAGTACGGCCTGGAGATGTGCACTTGTGCCATCCAAGACGGCAAGGATGAAGCTGAGGAACTTTGCCATGTTTGCTGCATGGAGAAATGTAAAACATCACAATACACAGCATTATTGAGAAAACATTCCTGTTATATTTCAGCACTTGCAATTATGCCTTCCTCTCTCTGTCCTCAGCAACCCCGAGCACCTGTGACAGTACAGGCTCAGACAGATGGGCCAAGTTTTTCAACAAAAGTACCAAAACGTTGCAGCCTGGCTCTCCCTGCAACGATTATAAGGGCTATTGTGATGTCTTCATGAGATGTCGTCTAGTCGATGCAGACGGACCGTTGGCAAGGCTCAAGAAAGCAATCTTCAATGCACAACTCTATGAGAATATTGCAGAGTGGATTGTGGTGAGTGACATGCCAAAGAGTATAACAGATTTTACTGTGCTGATTATAATAATAAACCTTTTATGTTGGGCCCTCTAGGATCACTGGTGGGCAGTCCTGTTGATGGGTATTGCTCTCATAATGCTTATGGCTGGCTTCATCAAAATATGCAGTGTGCACACACCCAGCAGTAACCCAAAGTTGCCCCCACCAAAGCCTTTGCCAGGTATGTTTAATAACTTATTATTGGTTGTCCATGGACACTAGTCTATTGTCTCCACATTCATATTGAATGTGTTAAATTACTTGTGATCTCTCTGCCTTTAGGTACATTAAAAAGAAGGCGGCAACAGCAGCAGCAGCAAGGCCAGCGCCCTCATCATTACAGAGAGAATTATCAAATGGGACAGATGAGACGCTGAGGTGCTTCTCTGCTCATTGCCTTGGATTTTCTATGTGCCTACAATGAGAGCACTTCTCTCCAAAGATTTTTGTAAAAATTCAAAGACCTTTTTTGGACAAAGCCTGCCTGTTCCTGGAGACAGAACAGGGGTTCATACAGCTTTTATAGAGAAACACTTTTACAGGAGGAGAGATGATGTGCAGATGCAAAGTTTATCATTACTTTGTGCTCTTAATTTTTTTCATGAATTAGTTTTATCAAATGGAGGTGAAAGAGAGGAAAATCTTTGCTTCGCATATGCCTTCTCTCTTGTACCTCTTGCACGATCAGCACCAATGTTGGATTAGAAGTCAGTAACCCACTAAGACATTTACTTTAAGGACTACTTTTTGCCAAGATAATTATATTTTTAAATTTCTGTTTTCAATCCTAACCTTTCTCAGGACTTACAATGCCCTTACAGACACAGGACTGCATGCACATTTCAGGTTCCTCTAGAGTCACTTATCAATGCTCGTTGAACATGTGTGTAGACGCTAGGCTTATTATGAGTGCATGTTCACAAAGGCATTGTGCGTCTACAGGAGGAGCAGCTCTGTTTACACATAACATTCATTGCTTCATTGCCAGCTGAGGAAGAAATGAGTTTGGCTTAACAATTGAATGAGAGCATTTTACAGAATATTTATGAACAGTATTGCCTTTTTCTGGAATGAAAATCTTTTAAAGTTAAACAACCAAAAGCAAGGTTTCAAAATTTACTGTGAGGCAATTGGCTGAGCTCACAGGAAAAAATAGGATTTTTTTTTTAATTATTATTATTATTATTTTATTTTGTTTTGTTAGTTCACTTGAGTGAGTCTTACTTGTATTGCTTTTTCTGCTGTTCTAAAAAGTTGTTTGTGTGCGTCATTCAAATTATATTTAATACTATTATTGTGTGCTGTTGGTGTACCACTTCAATACCCTAGCCATTGAACACTGGACTTTTGTGCTGGTATGTCTGGATGCTGTGTTAAATTAAATTGTTTTAAAGGTGCCTACCGAAAGCCGTGTGAGTGGACAGTTACATTGATGCCAGGCAACTTTTGCTTAAGATTGTTAATGACAATGATAATGTTAACTAACAGTGGCTGATTTGATTTTTATCTCTTTTGCAAATTATGGGGAGAGGGAGTGTGATTTTATTTTGGAGGGTTTGAAGGAATAAGCAAGTGGGCTTCTGTAGTTTCTCCAACTCTGTTCTTTGCACATGTGTTACATATTCTATGCAGACAGCTCAATGGTGTATTTGAGCCTCAGAGACATGAGAAATCTGTACAACCGTTTTATATTCTTACTGTCCTTCAGCTTGTCTTTTTGGTGCTACCTTTGCTTTGATTCAGGGTTTCGAATCGATTGGATATTTTGCCAAGTCTTTGCTTGCCCTGTCTTTACTTGCCTTGGCGTTATATTCGAAATTTAGTGATTTAGAGTTGGGACAATGTCTTGGTTGTGTGTTGCAAATTGCACTGAGAACAAAGTTAATACAAATGTCCATAAATAACTTGGGTCTTTTAATTATTGTCTTTATTGTTTTCATTTTCCACGTCTGTGTAGATACTTTATGATTATTTGTTCTTTACTGTCTGCTTATACTAATTCCTCATGTTTTGAGGATCCGTCACATTTTTCTTTGAATTACTTGAATGAACAAATAAACCAAATTTGTACCAACAATATTTATGGTTGTACAAAACTCTAGCTTTATCCTGCCCACAGTTTTGCCCCGTGTATACAGTTTTTATATAAATTCAAAAGGACTTTATTGAAAAGCCTGTCAGAAAAGCGAACTCTAAAACGGCCCATTTAATTTTTCATGTTATTAACACCATAGATATATTAGATATATGATTACTGTGACTGTGATGACACTGTTTCTAAGTAGGGAACATTGAGCTAATTTAAAGGAAAATAAACAAACATAAGTCTGCGGTCATTGGACGTTGTGTCTGACCGTGACGTCATGTTCAGACCAGGCACGCGCTGCTTTGAACACGCTGCAAACTAAAATCATATAAAAGGAACAATCACGAAATATACAATAATTTTACATTTACAGTAACAGTTTAACAATAAAAAGTATTTTAATATTAATGGAATACAACATCGATAACAATTGCCTTTTAATTGCACATTCACTGAATCCAGCCTTTTGGCGACCGAAAAATCAAAAATTGCGGTGCTTTTTCCGGCGCTCTTTGACCGTTTCTTCTTTGCAGCGCACAAACACCTTGTCCTGGGACACTTCCACGTGCTGCCCATCATCGGTCAAGGCACAAAAAGTTGTTCTGCAAGAAATAAGAGCTCGTGAGCGTCGTGCAGGACTAAAGACAAGCCACTAGAGGTCAGTCGATTTCTATTTTATTGTGTAAAGCGAGATGGATGGATTTTATTTACCCCTTCAGGTTCATTTATGTTCTACTAGTATTTTTAAGCCACGTTTTAATTTGTGTAGGATAATCATTTGCAGACAAGGGGAATCTAGTAAGGTCAGTAAAAGAAATTACCCCAGTTAAATCCAGCACACTCTACAAAATGTGTTGTAGAAACTTGGTTATGTTCCACAACACCACTATCCCAAAGATCATCCATTAGCCAACATACACACACCTCAAGTAGGATACTATTACAGCTGCTACTTGCCTTGTTACTTGGCTTGCAGCTTACTAATACATGGCATTTAATTTACTGTTAGGATGGGTTGCCAATTAGATAATGACTTTTCCATCTACTACCTTCACAACTCAAGAAAAATATTTACGAATCCCAATTTCTTCTTTGTGTCTTTCTCTCTTCGTGTTTAAAAGTGAAATGTACCTGTCTTGTGTCTCCCCAGCTTTGACACTAATCCTCCCTATTGTGAGCATGGGTTTGCTTCCCTTCCCGCCCCAGGGAATGATGGTCTGCACACGGTTCCACATGTTCTTCCAGAGAGCAGGACCCTCCCAGTGAACCTTTAGAAGCATCAGATCTCCCAAGTCTTTGTCCAGGGTGATCAGAAAGGTAAATGTCCTGTTGCCTGAAATGTCTTCAGTGCTGCAAAACATAAAAGTAACTGTTATCCATTGTGGTTTGCATTCAACTTCACTTCATAGTGTTCACACAATCTATTTTTATTCTAAATGGGAATACCAAGAGACCCCTTTATGCTACATGTGTCTAAATAATTTATCTGGCCATCTTTGATATTTTATAGTTTCCCTTTATGTAGTAGCTCCACATGTTTCACACGGGTCAGTTGTTTCCCTCTCTTTGATAACACGGATGAAAGCACAGCTGTGTTTTGTAAGAGATGCAGTGCTAATCTTACACTATTTTTCTTACTGCGATTGTGATTAGATTATTTTTTTTATAGTGTTAAATTGGAGATTCACTTCACATTCAGGAGCGTTCTTTTTAAAATATGTAAAATATGAAATTTGTAAAATATGAGCGGTAACCTAATGCAAGAATCACATGTATTTCAGAACATGTTTGAATAATATTATACATATAAGAACAGGATATTTTCACGTTTTCAAGAAATATTTTACTACTAAGTGCAGCCTTTGTGATTTGATCATTGTGATCAGAGAAATTGCAATTAATTTGGCCTTTTTTTGAGACAGCTACTTACAATGTAATAGAGATGTCTCCACTCTCCTCTTTGGTTCCAGTAAGAGAAATGACAAGAGAAGGCTCCATTTTGTCCATTTGGTTTATGAACTGGACCCTGAACTGATAATGGAAGACTGCACAGCCAGAAAGAAAACAGGAACATCAAACATTCACAAGAGGTCATGATTTGTGAGCACACTTTTTAAATGATTATATTACAGCAGAAAGGACATATAGGTTAGACTACTGATTTCACTAAAGCCGCAGATGTGAGATACGTGGAGGTAATTCCATAACTGTTCCTAACTTACGGAAAACCTGTGCCAAAGCTTATCTTATTTACACAATAGTTATTATTTGACTAATAAATATGACAACACTCTGATTTTGTGAAACCATGTTTAAACAGTCAGAAACATGTTTTTTTCTTGTGTCCCTGTATTTTGCATGGAATTTTGTGTATTGATCAGCTACATGGAGGGATTCCTCTTTAGAGGACAACACTACACCTGTAATTTAATACTAAAAACATCTTCAACATTACTTCCTCAAAAAGTATAAGAATTGTTTGATTATTTTTTTGTTCTACTCGGTTTAAATTTGAGCTTATTGCAAACCCAAGCATTGGTTTATGGGGTGGACAACTAAATTATTATGTACCCTATTAAAAACTAGTAATAACTCTAGATATGGTGTGTAAAAATGATTTACCATTTTTGTATGTAACTGGTCCCACTGTCATTTTTTGTTTTTGATGTATTTTACCTTGATTATCAGTGAGTTTAATCTAATAATAGATCTAATAAGAGATATAAATAATAGTGTTTGGACTATGTGGTTTTGAGTATATGCAGTGTCGTACGTTTGTAAGGCATCCGAGAGCGTGTCTTGAGGTACAGCTTCTTGCTGGTGCCAGTTCGAACTCTCTTGATGTTGTAGCCCAGAGTGTTGCAGCGGTTCTTACGGCAGTCCAAACACACGCCTTTGTCAAATGCACTGTTGTCGCTGCACCTGTAGGCCATGCTCTGCTTATCCTTATTCAACACAGAGTCTATGAACAGATGCACTGATCTCTCATGAGCACATTTCATTGTCTGCTGGAAACCTGAGAAATAAAAATCATTTTATATCATTACATCCTGGGAATGCTTTTATATTATTTTTACCACTAAAGTACACTTTGTCTAGTTACACCTAAGTATCATAATTTTACCGTGATGGTACCATTACTAAACAATTGAGTTTATCATTGTCATACCATGTAAGCCATACTCAGAGATGTGTTCATAGATGTTGTGCAGGTCACATCCCGGCTGGAAGTCCCCTCCATTTGGATAAAAATCAAAATGTGCCACTGCTTGTTTGATCCCGACACTGAGACCCATTCGCTCACGAGTAAAAGTGTGAATAGCGTCCACAAACTCGGCATCATCTGGAGACAGTCTGTCTGTTGGGGACATACCTTCGAAAAGGGGGCCAGCTGGATCCAGTCCTGGAGAGATTTATAATAATTAATAATTTAGTAAAGACAGCTGTTTTAATTGTATTGAAATTATGTATTAAGGACATACAGTACGAACCTGTTATTCTCCCAATCTTTTCAGAAGGATCCATATAACTCCCTGCAAATCCAGAGATGTGGGCTCCAAGACTATAGCCAATCAAATGAGCCTTTTTGGCAGGAAACTGGTAAGAATTCTGTAAAGAAACATATTTATTATATTATTGTACAATGTCTTGTTTTTGTCACCAACATTAAATTGAGACATGCCATCCAACCTTGAGTGACATAAGAAAGTAAACTATATCCTTTCCTATAGTGCGGGTGCTCTGGACTGCGATGGGGTAGTGCTGATGAGCCAGTGTCAGCCAGTCGGTAATCACCACATTCACATCTCTGACATAACTTTTCATTGCTTTAGCCAGTCTCAGAACCCAGCTCTCCATCATACCGTCAACCTAAAGGGAAAATATGACAATTGTTTGAGGAATCACATTGATAAAAAATATGTTTTTACTATTATTCAATATTTAATAAAGTGCATTTATTATAAATTATGTATCCAAACTTTTGTATGAAGTTGCAGTTTAAGTCTACATTGCATGATTTGCATGTGAATGTGAGCCAGCTGCAGATGTGGTACATTTTGGCTAATGCCTGTGTTTTGTGTTCCCTGGTCAGACGCAGTGAAGTGGAAGAGCTGAGAGGTGACCTACCGACCACCCGTGAGTGATGATGATGAGGGGATTACTGCTGTTGAAGCCACAGGAGGTCAGAGTGTGCAGCTGGGCCAGCTCCAGGGTGCAGGTGTCCTCACCTTGGAGAAAGAGCCTGAATACAGCACTGGGGATGTATGGCTCTCTGAAGCTGAGGACCTCACTCCGAGTCACATCGCTCACTGAGCACACAGATGAATACTCCATGGTAAGGATACTTATAGAAGTTACATTGTGGCATTGAGATTGACTGGTTATAGCCCAGTGTCTACAGCTACCTGTTTATTGTTATCAACAATGGCTGCAGTTACATGCCCACACCAAAATCTGATTTCTTTCTGAACATGTTCTCTCAGATTACTCACATTAGATTTGGCAGTTTGCATGTCAATTTAATAATGTGACAACTGCAGAAATCTGACAATAATCAGGTTGTTGTGTGCATGTAAACATTGTAATTGTTCAAATACATTTCAATGTCACACATCTGCCATTTTCTGGTCAAATAATTGAACATTTGTATTTTGTTTTATCTTGTTTTACAATCCTTTTTCATTTTCAGTCTTCTAGTATTTTTTTTTTTTTTTTTTTTCTATCAGTTTCTGTCTGCATGGGGACAGACTGGGATTGACATGGTTGTTGACCCTCCTCTTGATGGGCCAAAAAGTCCAAATAGTACAATTAGTTTTTTTCTGGAGACTTTTGCTGTCATGAATTTGATTCATGAATTATGTTTCTATATAGGTTTAGTGTGTGATAGATTAGTCTTTATGATATTTCAATTGATAAAATTAGTGAATAGTTTGAACATTTTGACCAAAGCACAGGTTATAATTACGTAATTTCTTTGTTTGAACATCTTTGCAAGATGATTCAACATATCGTCAGAAAATTAAAGTCACTGGCTTTTTGACACAGTTTTTGTTAGAAAGTACCATAACAGTTATAGTGTTAATGTAAGTTAATCAGAGTTAGACTCACCTACTCTGTGTCCTTTGTGTTTCTTGCCTTCAAGACTTTGCAGAGTGAGCAGCAGACAGACTAGGATTGTGGAGACAGACATTATAATTTTCCTTCAACCTCAGAGATAGGAAAAAAGTACACAACACAGAGCCCAGGTTCAAAACAGCAGAAGTGCTGTGATTCGCCACTAGTGTGTGGTACAGTTTATTACTATCTTCAGGCTGAAAATTACTATGGTTTAATGTTCAGAAAAAGGCATGAGAGCAGCGTAGATTCTCTGATAAGGAGCACTGAGTGCAGTTCTGATTGGTCGGGAATGAGCTGTGTGTTCACAGATTGGGAAAGAGCACAGCTATCAATGGGGAGGATTTCACATTTGACTCTTGTTTAACATTCCCTCTTCTATCATTAGCCCGAAGGCTGTGGAAATCTCCCAGTGGTATGTTATTATGTTATAAGCACATATGTAGCACATGTTTTCGCAATGAAGTTTTTCTTCATGGCGAAAACAGTTTACTGATACTATAGTTACATAACTGTGAATTTATGTCCTCCTGATGGCTCCTTTGGCTGTTTTGTAAAATACAATTAGTCCTAGCACTTAAGTTGAATATGTAGTAGTATTGTTTACAGTATTTTTCCATTATTAAGACACTTTGGTCATCTTTATCATTGGCATTTTATAATTTAAAATAATGTAGCCTGTATTTTTGGAAAACAAGTAAATGTTGTTAAGTACTCATTTCAGTGGCTAAAAACACTACTGTTGGCATGGGGTGCCTAGATTGGAGCGATAGTGTAATTCAGTCTGAAAATCATAGCTTTAGCTATTAACAAGACATGCTGTTTTGCGTTCAGTATAAACGTGATTGTGTCCCAGTTCTACACGTGATTCAGCGTATGGAAACACCTAACAGTACTTATATTGTATGTGTGTTTTCATGTTATTGATTTCCTGCCAGCTGGGTATGCTGTGACTGCTCTTATCTGTTTGTACTGCTCCGGTTCATAAAGTTGTATTCGACATCAGCCGAGATATGACCGTTTTCAACAATCAGTTTATTTCATTAGTTTATTCATTGGTGTCTGTATCCAGAATCTTCCCATGTCTTCATGTTTGTCTGAAACTGTGCCTTTTTGCACACATTTTTGGTTTTCAAAACACTGGTATGACAAAAAATTGGCATATTATTTTCCACATATTTGGGCCCTCCACGGATTAACTGTGCAAAGTGAATGCACAGAGGAGAAGACATAAAACCCACTGAAGTGAAATGAAATGTTGATACAGTCTGCTGAAAATTACATAAGCATTGACTCATTTTTCACTGTGATCACCCTCTACATTAGAGACAACTGACATGAGTGTCATAATCATGTTTTAATGCTCTTGCAATGCTTACATTTTACCTTAAAGCTAATTTTTTACTACATACTACATGGGATACTACAGATTTACTCTGATTCATATTCCATAACAACAGAAAAGTCCAAAATAGCATTATAATATACAGAAATTATTCCAAATGAAACTTAATAGTAATATGTAAACACTGAATAGAATTACTTCAGTAAACTTTATTTCTTTTGATGGAAAAGGTACTTAGCACATATTTTACTTGACAGCAAATCTCTCACACTTAAATGGATTGGTCAGACAAGGTACGTGTAGTGGTGTGGTGATGTAACAAACACATTGTTCATGACCAAACAGGAACAGGTTTATTGCCTTAGTGTAAAAGGTGATTGTCTCAATGCCATATGTCGTATGTAACTTTGGTGTGCTTGTAAAACAACATTTAATGCTCTACATTAATGTCATTTTAACAGATTGGCTTAGCTACAATAAATATTTTAGACCATGAAAGGTGTTACAAACATATAAATTGTATTAATACAAGAAATGGAAAAAAAAAATACACCACAAATTCACAGTGTCACTGAGGATTTGTCCATTGTAAACTTCTCATAACAGTTGAACAAACAGGCATATAAACCATGCATGTTTTATATCAGATGTGTAAAAATGACACATATGGAGGAGCCAGCCATCAGTGAGCACATTCACACTGCGGATACAAAACACTGTATACAAAAATACTACTCTTAAACAATTGCAACTATAATAAAAGAAATCAGTCAAAAAGAAAAAACTTGTGTGGATAAATACAAATGCAATATTGGCTGTAGGGTTTCTAAGTGAACTGCCAATAACTGTAATATTCAGGCAAAACATATAAAACAAAAGTGCAGCGGAGTCATAGAGATGCAAAAATAATAACGTACGACCATAACTATTATATACAAATGTAATTGTTTTTTATAAACAGCTAAAAAACATTGTTCAAGTAGTGCTTTATCACAGTCGTAGCCGAGCAGTTGTACTTAAAGGAAACTCATTTTGCTCTTATCTGTACTTTTGTCTTGTGCTTGTTTATGTCGGGGCCTAACTCATGGTGACCATCTCATACTTGTCAGAGATGTTGTTCTCGGCCTGTTTCTCGGGTTCAGGGTGGTGCAGCTCCACAAACAGGAAGTAAACTCCAGCTCCCACAGCTCCACCTACCATCGGCGCCGCCACTGGAATCCACCACCAGCAGCCCCCAGCCCTGTGGCAACAACAAGCATCTCAGCGACCCAGCCTCAAATACTGCATTAATATTACATAGAGTTACATGATTGTGCCTCTGTTTTATAAAGATAAATGTGGTCCCATATTAATTTTAAAGAAATGGAGCCATAAATGCTTCAATTTATTTTACTTACATGCGTAAAATATTTTTATATAAATTAAAATAAATAACAGATTTTGCTCCATGTGTTTTGAAAATACAGGTCTGGCAAAAGGAAACAATAATATTACAATACATCTGAAGACCTAATGTCCTAGTTCACAGACAGTACCTTAAGGCTGTATGTTGCCTTTAGGTGAAAGGGCTCACTTAACTAGCAGTCTACCATCCTGACAACAAGTGCCTGTCATGTTTTCCTCCTGGTAGTGTACAAGAAGGACACTGGCCAGATAGGAAGGCCCAGGGATTATAAGGGGCATAATCTACGGCTTAGATCATCAAGAGACTGAGACGCTCACCCTGTGTCACACTGACACTGTGTGCACATGGTATAGCATGGTATAGTGCTTCCTGCACATTTGATACTTGTGAAAAATAACAAAAATAACAATTATTTAAGTAAATTATGGATTGTTAGCAGTGTTTAAAATTAACTAAAAATGTGTTAATTAAACTGATGCCTTTGTAAAAATGCTATTCCATACTGTTTTTACAAGTAAAATATACAAGTTAACTGCTCTTTACTTTTGAATATCGTTATCATTTCACCATCTTAAATGTGTTGCTTGTACACTCAGCCTGCTTTATTTACACTAGGCAAAGTCCAACAGGAGGTCGTACACAAATGCCCCTTGTTCCCTCTTGTGTTTGAAACGTGCAGACAGTATTTACTTTGCAGAAATTGAAAGACATAAATGCGGATTTCAGACATGTGCCAACAAGGTAAAATGGCACCAAGTGAACCCATGGGCATAAACTACTCAAAACATGGCACAGTCAAAAGATTCACAGAATGAAGTAAATAACATGGATATGCCGTAAGAACACCACCTGCTGACCTCTTGTGGAAAATGATGGATACAGTGTAGATTAATTACATGTATTTTCTGTTGGTTGTTTTATGGGTGGCCTACCTACTGCACTATAGGGCTGTGATAATTCAACAGCGATACAGTACATCTGAACAAACACACAACCATAAGTAAGTATGTCCTTATGAAAAAGAAATAAATATAGTAAGACAAAGTCATGCACTCATCCAATTTAAGTAAAGTATTATCAGATATTTATGCGAGCAGAATATCTTTACTGTTCACTTCAATCCCACACCCATTTCTCAAATTGCAGGGGCACACAAGCATGCTTGCTAAAATATTCATTTATATTATGAAGAGAACAGAAATGGAGCTCCATGTAACTGCCACAGATAAAGCCCTGCCACACACATACACCAGAAGTGTGAAGATGGTTCTTAGCCTGAAGCATTAAAATCTCCACTTTTTCATTATGTCATTTCTTTTCTGTCTAGAATGATTTTACCTGAACACATCCATGCCCCAGCCGGCCACAGCAGTAAAGAAGCGCGGGCCCAGGTCTCTGGCCGGGTTGATGGGATAACCACAGTTCAGGCCCATAGACACTGCAATGGCAGTAATGGCCAAGCCAATGCACAGCGGCTCCATGCCTTTAGGAGCCCCAAGATTCCTCTTGTCAGTGATGGCCAAGATACAGAGGATCAGTGCTGCAGTTCCAATTACCTACAAAACACACCAGCATCAATGACACAGTTGTGCAGTGGTGGACAAAGTGACCAAGTGTAATTAGAGGAGAACAATATGTCTGTTAATTAAATGTTGTTTGGTGCCATCCGCACTGACTGACCTTTGACCCACGCCGTTTTATCTAAGCTTATTATGAGGCTTCCCCTTTACCCTGGTTTTGTCTATAAGATCTATAACACCATATGGTAATTAAAAAAGGTTTTATTGATGGTTAATATGATTTAAAAAATAATGATTATCAACAGTTATTAATGAAGACATCCCAGAATAAAATGTAGGGTCTATTATCCTGCATATTTTTAACATATACTGTACATATAAGAGTATTAGGAGCAGATGGTTGTATTCCCATCAGATTAGAATTATTTATAGTTCACAAACAGCACATCCATTTATGCTCCATTTATACTACATGTTGTTCATTCATGAAGTAAATGCACTGTTAACATAAGCTCCTGTTAATCTCACTACACTCAACTGCCTCTGATATCACTCTTCAGTACTTCGTTACACTATTCATGTGTCTTCCACATTCTTTATTGAAATTCACTTTCATAGAAAATAATGTAAGAATAAGCACAATATAAATAGAGCAGAATAAATGCCAATTGTGCTGAATGTGCAGATGTAACATACCTGATCAACAAATCCATTAAGGACTGACAGATGTTTCGCTGGATATGAAGCAAATATGTTGGCTGTTGCATTTGGACCAGTAACTGCAAATTCTCCAGTGGTGTACTCCATCAGAGCATCTGTGCAGTATATCAGTCAATATGTAATGCATAACTCCAAAAAAACAAAAGTCTATGTGAAATACTTACCATAGTAGAGCCCAAAGACAGCACAGGATCCTGCAAATGCTCCAAGGAACTGGGCTGCTACATAAATAGGGAACTTCTTGACAGGAAGTTTACCCAGGATCACCATGGCCAGGGAAACAGCAGGGTTTACATGACCTCCTGTACATAGTATGTACATTTTATTTAAATTAAATATATGTTGAAAGCTGTCATATTTCTAAATATGTTCTTAAATATAAATAACAAATGCAGATGTTGTGTTTGCTTACTTACCCTGTGTTTCTAAAGGCTACCTATGTTGACTGTTTTTGTGTTGGGAAAAGACATCTAGATTTCCCATGTCTCACCTTGTCCAAAGGAGGCATGTTTAAACACAATCCAGCTAAATGTTAGCAGAGTGTGGGGTCATTTATTTAACACTGGGGGATCCTGGCTTTGACCTTGCAGTGGTAACACCACTGGGGGTATCAGCCATGCGTCCATTGTTAATCTCCCCATCCAGTTCACAAACACTGTCCACGACAGCCAGCCAGGCCTGCATGGCCGAATTGCATCTGACATAATCTGGCTGAATCTGCTTAAGGCCCATGTAAACTGCAGGTCATTAGAGTGACCATGATGTGTCACACTTATGGTACACTGTCATCCAAATTCTCAGACAACAAAGTGAAAACAATTGTGTTTTCATCTCTTCTGAGGCCGCTTTGGAGGGGCAGGCTTGTCACACCTGACCCCTCCTCTGCACAGACCCATGCCCCAGTAAAGCTCATTAGTCCAATACCTATGATCATCTTCAAAGATGTCGTTGGACAGAAGCGTCCCACTGCGCTGTGGACCCTGGGGCTGAATGGCCCATTCATGCAGCAAAGACTCTCCATATATTAACCTCCGTGTCCCTGGGCTTCACTACAATTCCTCTGAAGCTCTCATCTACAGCATTCTGTGGTCATTAAACATGTAGCACAAGTGCACTGTAGACCAGTCTAAGGAAAAACCATCCCCATTGAGATACTGACACTATAAAAAGACTGTGTACAGGGCTTTCCTTCATCAAACTGTGATGCATTTGCATCATTCTATGCATTTTTCCGTTACATAAAAAACACTGACTTTTTCCTGTCACATATTGTGAATAGATTTCACAGTGCACGTTGCGTATCATTCATTCATTCAATCATCACCACACACATTTAATAATCCCAGGCACACTGGTGGTGTGCTGCTTTGGTGTAGAGCAAGCCAAGATGGGTGATAAGGACACAACGGCAGTAAGCATTGGTAAGAGCTGGGATCAAATTTCTGATCTTTGGGTTGGTATGTGAACATTCTCTAATCACTGAACTACTGTCACCCCAGTCCTTGGTATAATAGTGACTATTTTCTCTGATTAAAATTCAACAGCCCCATTTAGTAGCTTCCTGTGACATTTACTAGTGTTGCCACTTTTCCTGTTATCACTGGTAAAGAAGACTGGGCTCTTCTTTCTCTAATCCCTGGATAATGCATGTGATAAACCCCATTATGGAAATTTGGGCAAATTCCTCCTTTTTGGCTCCTTCTATCCTCTGAGGTGTAGAGGAATTCCCAGTGAAGACCACTGAATATGCATGTTAAAAATATATATTATTCCTGGCGCAATATATTGGACCCTCACACATAGGTTGATAGTTCAAATGTAAGTACCTGACACTCCTCCTGCCATGTAGACGGCCATCATGACTCCCAGAGTGAAGCCAATGTGGATGGTCAAGGGCTCCCCCAGAGCCCCTTTACTCAGCACAGTCTGGGCCACTGAACCACATCCAAAGAGCTGGGACATAGACAGACAAGAACAAAAACGCTCATTGTTTTTAAATATTCCAATTATACCCACCATTAACACTAGCCCTCTTGTCCAGCAACAGCCTTTGACTGCCATAGACAATTTGTCCTGCACAGGGATGGGAAAATAATTAATCCCTTGCTCATTAGGTAGGAGGCAGAAGCAATTTAAACAAAAAGTTTTGGAGACTAGAGCAGCCATCCAGGACTAAAAAGGGCTGTGGTGGTACACTCTGCTCTGAAGTGACATGCAGTTTTAAAGACCACTCAATGGGATGTGGAGTTGGGAGAGTGGGGGGAGTGTGGGGGGCGGTGGGTTAGACCAAGATACGGCCAATAATAATTTGGTCTGTATTTTAAGTACAATCGTATAGGCATATATATGGGCCTATACAACTAAAGAAAGTCTGGTTCACTACACACTGAAAAAACATTAAACAGTGGGATTCAGCCTCTTACACCACTGTCACGTCACGCACATCTTGTTATTATCTGTGTTGGCAGACAGTCGTAAAAACACATCAAAACACTATTATAGTATGTCCCAATGAAGACATGTGAGGGACAGTGGTTTCACTCCCCAGAGATCCGGGTGGCATCTTATTAGTGTGTGGCGCGCTGTTCAGCATTAAAGCGCCTCTTTAAGTCGGATGACAGGTGCGGATGGAGGTACTCACTATCAAGACAAATATCCCCAGAAACTCCGCCAAGAACTCTTTAAAGATATCCCGCCTCAGGCCAAATTTCTCCTTCATCCTCTTCTTGTTATCGTCCTCCATGTTTTTATTTGTCACCGCAGGTTTAGGTTTGATGTGTGTCCCGAGCAGCAGAGTCTGAGCAGTGTGAGACTGGTTGCAGGTTGCCGCCTCTTTCCTCAGCTCTCGGCCGTGTATCTGGGCGCACAGCCACGTTAGGACACGCGTTATCCTCTCCACGACCACTAGGGGTCTGCTCTGCCCAGCCTTTAGAAGCAGGCTACAGATGCCCTGGAGTTCCCTGGACAAGTCAGACGAGGCACTTTTGAAAATGTTACAGTGATTTGTATTTTTTTTTTTTTTTCCTTTTTCCTTTTGTTTGTTTTTATGTCAAATATCTTTATTGCAGATTTAATAGCCTACATGTTAAAAAAAAAGTGAATATGACAGAAGTTTGCATGATCTCTAAAATATATTTCGATCAGATGTCAGATTTTTGGAGGTACTGGCTATATTTCAAACTTGGTGATGTGACACTCCATAAACAGACTTTAGTAAAGAATTCTCTGATAAGGTAAATAGCTTAATTACGTTATATTTGATTTGATTTAAGATAAAACTAAAAAGAATAAAACATTATACTGTATTGAAATTAAAAATACTAACCCATTCTTTTCATATCTTTAATTCTTTTTTCTTTTATATATATATATATATATATATATATATATATATATATATATATATATATATATATATATATATATATACATTTATACAAATAATTTTATATATATATATATATATATATATATATATATATATATATAATATATATATTATATATAAAATATATATAAAATTATATAATATATATATTAATATATATATATATATATATATATATATATATATATATATATATATATATATATATATATATATATATATATATATATATATATATATATATATATATATATATATATATATATAAAATATATATAAAATTATATAAAATATATATATATAAAATTATTTGTATAAATGTGAGTCACATCACAAAGATCATCCACCTGCTCTTTCCACATCTTTAGATTTTTATTAATTACTGATATACTGGGAGCAAAAGCCCAACCAGTTGTTTCCCCAGCCACCTTAAATTTTACAGTTCTGTATCCACTGGCTCTAGACCAGAACCTCACATTCGCAAGATTTTCCTCATTAAAATGTTTTACACAAGTACATTTGTTAACTGCGTAAACTGGTACATCTCTTGAAGGAATTGTCTTCTTCTCTGTATTCTTCCGACAGGAGGCGCTATGTGTATGCCTTTTACTGGAGTTAAAGTTAAAGTTAGGATGTCTTCTCTCCAGGTTGGTCTTATCTACCGCTCAGTGTTTTGTGAGAACGTGCTGGATGTTTTTTCTGCATTCATCATTGTCATTGCCTCTTTGATGTGCACCAGACACTTGGGAGAGTGTCGCCCATGCTGTGAAAAAGACCCCTACGTGCTGATGGAGGAAAAGCATCCTCTCTGGGGATTTGCAAATGACGGACCTGTATACATCCGTCTGCGGACTCTTTTGTGCTGTCAGGAATCTGGATAAGGAGCCTGGGATTGTTCAATGTGTAGTGTAAATGAAATGTGACGTTGTGCGTAAAAAGCCTGATATTACGTACAGTCATTGTTTAGTATTTTAGTTTACTTTCCAGAACTTTTACTTTCTTGAGAGTTTGAGAGGCAGCTAATTGGGATGGTGGGATGTTTATTTGGCTCTCAGAGAAATTATCACCTGCAGGACAAATCTGTGCCAACAAGACCACCCCGCGTCAAGCAACGATTCAACCCGCCTCATTTCCATAACATCATAGGCAATTGGAAGGTTGTTAGGCAAATAGACCGAAGTGAGATAAGATTTTAACGCCTTCATGTCATTGTTGAGGTGTAAAGGAGTTTGTGTTCGAACTGTAAGTCGGGTAAATGTGTGATGTTTTGGAGGTAGTTGTAAATTATACCTTTTAAAAACACTGTAGCTGGACATAGTTAGAGCCTACGTGAAAAGCCAAACTAGGAGATCTCCACACTTTATTTTGTTTGTTATAGAAATAATAGCCTATTTATTTGCAAGGTATTTCATGTACAAGCCTGTCTATGCCACCAAATGTGATGAAAATAAAATTTATAAATATGTATGTGTCCCAAGAAAACTTTCTAATATCAGCGCTTTGTTACTAATAGGCCTACTTATTACTTACTAATTTATTCATGTGATTTACTCTAGGCTAATAAATTAATTGGTCCAGAGATTAATCTATGGGGAACAGCCATTTTTAGTAGCCTGGTTAAACTTTAGGCTACCCATTGATGAGGTAAAGCGCTGTGAAGAGGTGGTGGGTGGGGTGGATTTGTTTCTCCTCCTTAACAGGCATGGCTGATGTCGTTTTATGTAAATGCGTGTATTTCATTTTCAAAAGGACGGCCCTTTTCCTTTATCCAATGAAAATGAGCCGCGGCTGACACCTGGCTATAAACTCAGGAAGGATCCCAACAAGTCCTTAATCAGAATCTTTTTCTCTTCCTAAAAAACAGAAGCCCAGCGAGAGGAGCACCAGCGGCACACGGCGCAATGACTTCCAGCAAGATCGAGATCCCCGGAGAGGTGAAGAGCGACCCCGCTGCTCTCATGGCATCCCTCCAGCTGATGCCCTCCCCGGTGCCCAACCCCGAGATCAAGTACACCAAGGTCTGTGTCTGCACGCACTCTCAACACGCAGCGGCACCAAAGTTTGCCCATTACTTTTACTTTACTTATCACTAAAATGAGGGGTACATGGAAAATGAGTGAACAATGCGTTATTGTTTGAGCACAAGGGCTCTACTCTGGAACAGTGCATGGCAGTGTGTGCTCTACTGTACTGTGATACTGAGCCAGGGCCGATAAAGTTTCTTCTCCGAAACAAAGTTAAGTCAAGGCTCAAAACGGATGAGTGCATGTGATTTTCATAGTGCTTTGCTGGGGACAAATGTCTAAAGTGTATAAATTATTATTACTATTCACGTTTGGTTCTGCGTAACCAGACGCTTGTTCATGGCTCTGGTTGTTGTGCGCAAAAAGCTTTTTGTAATTTATAGACAGCCATAAAATGGTTCATAGCGCGATATATTCAGCGGTTGTTTAACTTTTTCACATATTGTGAAAAGATCCTAGACAATTTCTCGTCATTGACAACTCATTAGTGTGTCCCTAAAACGGATAGACGATTATATTATAGTATTTGCTTACACGTTTTATGGGTTTTCTAAGTTCATGGATGATTACAGAAACAATTGTTTTTGCAGTCATTAGACTCTTGATACTATTTAGTTCTATCAAATGTATGTTCGTATGGTAATTTTAGAAAAGGTTTGTCTGCACATTAGGTGAAAAATATATTCAGTAAATTAAATATTTTGCTGCATTGTAATAGTTATTTATTTACCTAAACTATGTTACACAGAATCAGGAGAATTAATATGTTCCCTTGCTGAAGTCATCTCCTCATTTGTGCATGTGGGTGGGAAAAAAGGAGATGCAGAAACAGCTGGAGAAGGTTCGATTTTAACAAAAGAGCTTTAGACAAATTGTGCTTAAATTGTATAAGTCTATTAAGGACCCCTCACCACAATCAGCTATACACATTTTATTTTTACTCCACTTTAGTTTTTAAGTTCAATTTAAGGAACTCAACTAACATGAGCTCCTGAAGGATGGTTGGATTTCTCTGTTTAATCCCACCCTGCTCCATGTCTTTACACACCCTGAAAATAATCAGAGATTAACAGTTTTGTGGCTTTTTGATAACATCTGAGGAATGTCTATATTTTATTTTTGAATTTAGTGGGTGTTTAATACAGACAAATCTTTTAGCACAAAGGCTTTTTTGTCTTTTTACAGTCTCAGTCTCACCTTTAGTGAGTGACTCTGTTGTTACTGAAGTATGTTATTGTACAAGATGTGTTTTACGATTGGAAGATTAAAGGGCACATCTCATAGTGCATGGGTGATAGTGATAGTGGTGTTAAGTTCATTCAGTCCTATCACTGCTGGACTGTGCTAACCTATACTCTAGTGTTGTAGGTGCAAAGGTCATTGAGCCTAGGATGTGTTGCATTGTATCATTTAAGCTTCTCATTCAGCCACAGCAGCAGTTAAAGACAAGATGTGGTGTACAGAAGGAAATTTAGGGAGCGACTTGGTGAATTAACCCCAAGGAATTTGGATCATCCAGTTCCTGTTGGTTTTGTGGACATAGGGGGCAGAAGGGCCCTGATTTATGGGCACCCCTAGCATGGGCTCTCCTCACACCCTGTTCATGTTCTCCACCCTACAACAAGAGGCACAGGCCAGTGCATCCATTGGCCTGCAGGGTGTGCATATCCTGTCTAAACTCTGATCATATTTTGTGTTAGGATCATTCAGATTAAAATATAATAACTATTATAGGCTGTGAATACAGTGTTGAAGCGTGTGATAATAACATTGTGCTCCCATCAGTCTCTGCCCCTTGTCCTTTCTGCGTAACATGCTGTTCCCCACTAGGCACATGTTGATTGTGGAGAAGTTATACTCTGAAGTCCAGTCCTGTTAATAAAGAACTAGCCATTTGAATGTAATGCAAATCAAACTCCAAGCCTTTGTTTGGGTCGCTGCAACAACTGCCCCTAGTCTGGCCAGGTTACAAGACAAGACAGAAAGCTGTAGAAGAAAAAAAACTTTTAAAAGACATTTACAGAAAATCTACAGGCGCAGTCCACAAAGCTTTTATGGACTGTTTAAGTGTTAAGTAGCAATACGTTGTACATTTGTGTTTTTTACACAAGGCAGTGATAATGAGTTGTTAAAGCTGGTGGTTAATGGGACAGATTTTACAAGAAAATAAAAAGACAGGACTCTGTAGACTTTGTGTAGCTGGGTTGTAACTCACCATATGCTTGACAGGGTTTAATATAGCCAGTGTCTAAATCAGAGTCATATTTAGAAATGTTAATATTTGCTTTATCCACCAACTTTCAAGTGGAAAAATAACTTGCTTTTATCGTAACCATAAATTTTAAATACAGCCATATTCCTGGTGGCAGCAGTGTACTTTCACCATAGAAGTGCTTGGACCTGTCTACTGCAGCGACGTTTATTCTTAAGATGCTCTTCACTCAGACATCTCCTCAGTTTGGGATGAAAAAGGGGCTCCATCAATCTGTCACTGATTGAGATAGTACAGATGGAGGTTTGGGGCTCCCTGATGCTAGGTGCTGTCCAGCGGGGTGTAAATTATTGCCCTGTCTCACTGTGTGGGACGCTTGAATCTGACCTGCAGTTCTGGACTCTTTCACTTCAAAACCTCCATCTTTCTGCGATCAAGATCAAACAGAGCTAAAGTTAGGGGATACTCTGCAACTAAGTGATTTATTACAACGGGCGCTGCGAGAAGACTTCCCTTTACTCTCCTCCCCCTTCTTGTCCTGTGCTCTTTTGCTTACACAATTTCCCAGTTCACATACACACATGGATGGGCGCATAGACTCTAAAACTCTTTGATTGTGACAGGGTAAGTGTGCGGTGCCATTAATATGTCCATCAGTGTGAAATGCCTTCTTGTGCAGCGAGTGTAAATTATCAACTTAGCCTCTATGTCAACATCGTGTCCCCTGTCTCTTAATCACTGTGTAAGGAAGAGAAGTGACAGGGAGGTTATCCAGTTGACAAGCAACGTGTAAATCCTTATGGTGTCATTATGAAAAACACTCCGCTTCATAAATCTGGGAAAATAGGCTCTTTCCTCAGTCGACCATGTAACGGGGCAGACAGAGGAGGCAAAACCGCTCCCCCCTTTTTAATGTTTATTTGTAAGTGTTGAAGCATCACATTTCGGTTAAAGCACCTCTTCTTCCTTATTGTGCGCTGACCCCGGGAGTAAAACGACTTGGAAATGTTCCTTAAGCTTTTCTTTGAAATTTAAAGAATAGGTAAGAACAAAGGGACTCGTTAAACCCTAGATGTTTAAAAGAAGGGGGGAAAGAGAGGTGACATCAGTTGTCTTGTTGATTCATGACAGTAGGCTTTAGCTTTGAGTTCAGTCTTTAACCTTTTGGACAATTTGTCTGTCTTATAGTTTATTTCATACATAGATTTTGTTGCACACTTTTTTCCACAAACCTTTTTTATAGATTAGTTACAAAAACACCAAACAATGTTGTATCAATATATAGAAATAGACAGAGTGGCACAGAGCTGTTACATCTCACAGCGGTAAATTTACAATTTCTAATCATGTCATTTTTCCAAAAAGTCCATACTGCATCCAAAACACTTTAACAATTATTATGACTACTGCTAAATATCATTCTAAAAAGTAACAAAATATATTTTAAATTATACCCTTTTTAGAGCAACTCTGAGGTAAATTCCTTTTAAGAAAAATCTGTATTTTAATTGAAACATTTTTAATGAATACCAGCATTCAAGATATATTTTGTTAGTGTGAGATAACTTAACTCTTTCTTATATGTTTCAGCACTAAAAAAAATATTTTTCAAATGAATTGAATCAATTGTAATCACGCTAACTGGGCCACACACCAAACACACATGCCAGTAGGAGAGAGATGTTCGCCAGGCAGTGACAGAGGGGTCATCCCGTTCAAAGATGCGAGTGCTGGGAGGTATTGTTTCGAGCTGTGCGTGTGAAAAACATGGTTAGTTTGTAGTGTCCGACATGGGAAGCGGCTCCCCTCTTTCACATGCTCCCCGATAGCTTGCTGCAGTAATTATGAGAGCTTGTTGAATGATGTCCAGAGCAACAAAGAGAGGTCCTACGATACCAATGAGGATATGAAACCTCCAGCTTGGGCTAGCTGTGCAGGTGTCTTGTTCTGTAGTAAATGTATAATCTATATATCTATATAAATTTATATTTATATATTGGGATGACCCTCAAAACACCCCAATGTCCCCTCCTCTGCGGTCACCAAACCTCCCGTCTATTCTCACATAAAAAGAGGCTACATGCATTCAGCTGCAAGCCTGTAAGCTGTGAAAAGCATTGAGCCAACCTTAGGTTTGTTGTTATTTGGCACATTCTGCACTAACAGTTCACTCTATAAATAAACATAATTAACTTACATGCACTAATCTGTCAGAGTAAGTGGTTGTTGTTGTCATTTGGTCAGATGTAAAATATGTAAAATTGCATTATGTGCACATCATGTTTTTAATATCTATGCTGACAGGTTTTGCAAAAGCATGGGAGTCACTAAATGTTTGCAGCTGCTCTGGCAATGCACAAAGTTTTGACCTAGACTCCTCAGTGTGTAGATCGCAACACGTCAGACCTCCTCAGGCGTTCTCACCACAACCCTTTTGTCACTTTTTAAAATTTTATGTTAGTGAGATTTTATTTTCTAAAATGAATTCACATAAAATTTGGTGATGTAATATAAACATTACCATATATCAGGAGTTTAAGCAGAAGTGAAGGGACAAATCATACTGATGAAAAGTTGTTATTGAGTCCTAGGCGTTTTAAAGCTGTAGATTTTTAGAGGCATGAAAGCGTCATTGGTAGCATTGGTAAAAGTCTGATTCTCTGATCATTTCAAAATGTCTGCCAATGCACTTGTTTTTTTTTATTATTATTCTTCCAAGTGTTCCTGAAGACAATTTTAAGTAAGCTGAACAATTGATTTACGATTATGCCCTGTCATCTTAATCAAGACTCTCAATGGGACGAAACAAAAGTGTAACACCGGTCCTGGCGCAGAGAGAGGGTGATCCAAACGGCAGCTGACACTTGTCCTTTTCTGGCTGTGATTTAGGAGGACGCCTGCTCCACTGTTCTCCCTCAGCAGCGGCCCGTGAGAGGGGTTACACTGAACATAAAGCTACCCACAGCCCACATTCTTGCCCAGACTGTTGCGGCTGTCAGGGGCTGCTCTGATTTAGGGTGCCCCACATCAGTGGCCCCTATAAATTTAAAAACTAATTCAGTGCTCTACGGGACTTTCTGTTTTTGTAGCTGCCCCTCGGTTCTTATCGTTACTGACAATTTTATGAAGTGCTCTTAATGAGCTGCAGATTAAAGGTGCCCTCTGATGCAGGGTGCATGAGAATACAAATCCGGAAAAAAATGTGGTTTGTGTCTTTTCAAAGTGAGAGTACAAGAATCCACAACAGCTACATAGTTTAGTGCATACCAGTGAATGGACTTCTTAATTTTGTTATTCTTTGGAGTATTTATACCAGCTCAAATGTTAACCACAAGCATTGTATGTTTAATGAATTGCTTTTTAGAGCAGACTAGTATTTTACTAGATATGTGCCAGCAGATGTTCTCCTTACGCTCTCTTTGTCAGCTAAACATGTCAGCATGGAAAGATCATTCCCAAAGATATTTTTACTATTCCAAATCACACCTTGCCTATTTTCTTTTTCATCTCATCTGCCAAGGGATACTTTAGTAACATCTTTCATGGTTTTGCAGCTCTGTAAACATTTATTTTGCTGCAGAAGAAAATGTGGACGATGTGGGAAATGTCCTGTTTGGAATCCCAGGCGGTTGTTTAACGGAAGACTTGCTTTAACGCATCACAGAGACCAAGCACGGCACGTGTTTTATGATCTCGTAAACGAGCAGCGATGTTGTGAAACGTGTGTCTGAGAGGGGTGGGGGGTATGGGGGACTGGTGTCTGATAGGGATTTATCTGCCACACTCACACAAACCCTGCACCCCTTTTGTCTGGATGGTGGAGCACTCCCCAGAGAGCTGTGCTGGACAGCCAGGAATCTGCAGATTTCCAGAGATTGTCCCATATCCCTTACACAAGAACGCTCGGGACAGCTGCCTCTGGGCTGTTTGTCTTTCACATCCTACAAGCCTGTTACTGCAGCCAACATGATTACTTAACTCTGTATAAATATTTAAAAATCTCCAAAACATGAAAAAGAAATGTCTGAGGCACATCTTTTAGTTGCCCAATCTTACATTTTATTCAAGGCCAATGTATATATGTCTTTATCTGGGCAGTATTTTTCCAAATAATTTGTTGAGTTTCTCATTTGTGATCCACTTGGCACCTACTACATACAGTACATATTCTACTTGATGAGATCCAGTGAGCACACCCAGCAGCTCCTCTTAAATCTCCCAAACATGTTGTTTTACAAGCTGCATACTTTCATACATTTGGGCCTGGTTTATAATAATGTCTTATGTCTTAGTGCTGTCACAGATAGTAATGAATGTGGATCAACATTGATTATGTTGTTAAACTTTTGCATTTTTTGACAGATATTCATTAACAACGAGTGGCATGATTCAGTCAGTGGGAAGGTGTTTCCAACATACAATCCAGCGACAGGAGAGCAAATCTGTGAGGTCCAGGAAGCAGATAAGGTAATTAGGATGCAGTCTATTTTTAAATGCATTTAATTTGTCAAAAAAGTTTTTATAGTTCTTATTACAATGATATATTGTCCAGGCTGATGTAGAGAAAGCAGTTCAAGCAGCTCGCCTCGCATTTTCCTTGGGTTCAGTTTGGAGAAAAATGGACGCTTCTGAGAGAGGCAGACTTCTGGCCAAACTGGCCGACCTGGTGGAGAGGGACAGCATCTATCTAGCCGTAAGCGGAACTTTCTTAAGTGTAATCAATTTGGTTAATTTAAGGTTTCATGAAATTATTACATAATAAGCACTTTATTTTAAAATGTTCCTTATTAGACCCTTGAGACTCTGAACAGTGGGAAGCCCTTCCTTCCCACTCTATTTGTTGACCTTCAAGGAACTATTAAGACACTCCGGTACTTTGCGGGATATGCAGACAAAATTCACGGCACATCAATTCCAATGGGTAAGATGCAATATACACCCAACAACATCACAGTTTGCTTAAGACGACAAGATGTATTAACACTAATATACAAGGGGCATTTTTTGACAAATTTGGGTTCAATCTGAGGGCATAAGTCGAGAAAGCTGGCTGTCTATTTGAATAGGAAGTACAAATAAGGAAATAGGAACATGAAAGTGAGAGTGCACAGGGGAGCCCCTCTGATACCACTGCATTGTCTCTCTCAAAGCTCCTCTTGTGGGCTGCTGCCAAATGGACCACAGCAAGCTTTTTCCCAAGGCCTTTGCTTTAAGCCTGGTTGTTCTTGTACCCCTTAAATAAATTATTCCTATACACTTGCTAACTTTTTATTTAAGATAACTAAAATTAATAAGCAAGTTGTATTTAGCCAATTAGATATAAATTATGGTTCTTTTTTAGAGTGCATTTCAGCTGTTATTCATTTACTATCATCCAGTGAATGTCATTGTCTTCTTTTTCATCACTGATTAATCCACTTTGACACAGCACTGTAATGTTTAATCCACAGAGGGCTGTAGAAAAGGTACACACATTTCATAATATCAATGATTTTGTGGACAATGAACAAGCATGGCACACCCTTAGTAAGTACATCCTTTCTCAAGTAATGCAAGAGGAATGAGCAAGCCTTTCCAGCAAAACACCCATCTCTGACCTAAAACAGCCACACACATGGAGGTTCCCATCAAAATCTAATCTCACAACAGGGAATGCAACAACTTTCATTTACAAATTAACTTGTCCACAACAACAACGTGCTATTTGAAACATTACTGAGAGGCTGAAATTATAACCACGTTTTCTGTTGTGTCTGCAGATGGTGAATACCTCACATTCACCAGATATGAGCCCATTGGAGTGTGTGGACAAATTATTCCTGTAAGTATAAATCATTTGAATTATACAAAGGCGTATACACAAACATGCAATAACTGAGATGTGAGATTTCGAGTAGACTGTCTGTTGAATTACACCCGTCATTTTCATGTAATTTTCTTGTATTGTGTATTCAAGTAGATCCTTCTGGTAAACCCCAAATATGTCACTGCCAGTGGTTTGCAAAACCAAAAGTGTAAAGCAGTAGGCATAAGGGAATTTAGTGGTGAGTGAGTGTAGAGAGATGAAGAAGGGGCTGAGGCTGGGTATTGTGTAAAAAGAGCAGTGAGTGATTGGGTACTGAGCCCCATGGGCTTCTGTGTAAGGCAGAAATAACACTGGTCTGTGTGATGTACACTGATACAGGCATATTGCACATGTGTCGCAATTTTCCCATTTTCTCACAATATTTCCAGAAAGAAAAATACAACAGAGTGCCCAGAATACTTTTTCACTTCAGCATGTTTAGAGAAAGTAAAAATCAAAGGAAGTGACTTAAGAGTGATGAGCAATTGCCTTCGCATGTGACCACCCAACGAGCCTCTGATGCATCTCAACTCTAATTTCAGTGGAACTTTCCTCTAATGATGACAGCGTGGAAGCTGGGCCCAGCTCTGGCCTGTGGGAACACAGTGGTCCTGAAACCTGCTGAGCAAACTCCACTCACCTGCCTCTACATCGCAGCCCTGGTCAAAGAGGTACACCACACACTTTCTCTATTAAAAAAATTCTACTTTCATATTATGTCATACCTCTACCATTTATTTAGTGTATTTCTTTAAATACTGTATCAGAAAAAAATCTCAACACACTTTTTTACATAAAAAAGAAGACAAACAATGATATATTAAAAGGTGGCCTAGACATAGGTCCACTCATCAGAGAAATGTTTTTTTCAAAATGTATGGTATCACAGAACAATTTATATTATCCCCTGAAAATGTTATCACCAATACGACCACATATGAAACTATTCAGGCTCAGTACAACAGCACAATGTGAATAGCTGAGCTTCAAATCCAGTGCAGATCAGATGACATAAAATACAATGGCACATAGCTGTTGGGCACTGCATTCCTGTTGTTGTTGCAAGTTAATATCATGAGTAAGTTGAGCAAGATAGGAACACTGCAGTGTCCCGTAGCACTGTATAACTATGAACCCAAACACGTTATAAATCCCATTGTCTACCAAGGGTTGGTCTCTACACTGCCATCTCTGGCCTCTTCTCTCATTTTGGAGACTATCTGTCTGCAGCATGCGACTTTTTGATGTTCCCCTACTTCTGTGCTGGTGGGGTGGTTGGGTTGGGCCTTTGGTTTTGCTTGGCTCTGTTGTCATCTGCGCTAAAGCTTGTTTCCTCTCATATTGTTTTGACAGGCTGGGTTTCCTCCGGGAGTCGTCAATATTTTGCCAGGATTTGGGCCAACTGCAGGCGCTGCGATTGCTTCACACATGGGCATAGACAAAGTGGCTTTTACAGGATCAACCAAGGTACTTTTTCTATGATCACAGCTCTGATTTACGGCTGCTTCCAGTTTATAAGATTCTGTCAACATGTGCACAGCATAAGAGGAATGAGGAAGTGTCATACTGTTAAAAATTTTAAGTTTCCACTTCATTTTGATTACAACATTTTGGAATATACATTCTTTTGTTAAAATGGTTAAAGCTACCGTGATGTTGTTTTACCAGTAGATGGCAGATGTGAAACCTGTTCTCCCCTCCCCTCACCTGGCCTTTGTTCACGCTCACCTATGCTGTCTGGTCTTCTCCTGTCAGGCTAAAACTGGCACACTGTCAGACCGCAATAATGCAGAATCTAGTGTTGGTACGAGAATACAACAAGGCCAGTTGGCCAGTCAAATTACAGTTGATAGTTTTTAAGTAAAGTTTAGTTTAGCTGTGTAAAAAGACCAGCTCATAGTATAAATGTGCACTTTGATAGAGATGTTAATAATTGAACATATTTCCATATGAAGCTGCCCTAATGCATAACTTGATGGCCTGTGACAAATATTTTAGATAGATATTTAAGGAGTTTTAAATGCTTCGTTCATCGGTTGAAGTTGCTGCACAGTGGATATTAAATTTGACTCACAGCATTTAGTCGTGATTGTCCCATAACTTTTACACTATTGTTTGATTCTTTTTTTAAGCATCAGACAACAGATGCTTTCCTTTTATCAGCTCATCCTGATAAATTGTTTCCCTTTGCAAGTGCCCCATTTCTTTTACTAATTTTCCTGTTGTTTCCTGTAATCTGGAGTCAATTTGCGTGGCTGCTGCTGGCCAGACAGTGACTCACAATGAGGCTGTAGTAGCTGAAGCCCCTCTGTGATGTGGAGGCGGGAACACAGGTGCATTGTGGGACAACAGCTCTTGCCCACATGCGACTTGTGTCTCTTCTACACATGCTATTGCATAGATCAGTCACAATCAACGATACAAATACTCTTTTACTTGAATAACTATATATTGTGATGGGCCTAAAGTATTCCAACCTGTATTCATCATAATTTATAATCACAAAATGTTTGTATTGTTTAAATGAATTACTTATATAGACATATAATATATTTATTTCCTCAATTTTTATTGTTATTAATTAATATAGTTCTGTAAAGTATGAATTAACTGGTTCTCGTTAGTACCGTCAAACTTCCTCAACTGATGCTCGATCGTATTTACAGTAACAATGGCTAGAAATTGTAGTTACAGATAAAATGGGCAAATCGCCATGTAACCCCAGGAGTTTGATATATTTGATCTATAATATTAGTCACTGTCTTTAGATATTACTGTAGGATACTTTTTCATTTTTCTTTCTTTATCCGCTGCATCTTAAAGAAACAATAGTGACACAAGATGAGCTCTTTCCGTGTCAGATGGTTGTACAAAGAGAGGGACTTTTCCATTTATCTTGTCTGCTCTTTGGAAAGTAAAACAGACTGTATGAGTAACAGGAAGATGGATACTTACAGGGTGTAAGGTTATGAAGGGAGGCACATGGATTTTCCACACTACAGTTATCTACTGAGTTTCATTTTTCATGTTAGTAAAAGTAGATATAAAAGTGTTTTGGTTAACTTTGTCAAAAACATGAAACCACTGGTATCTTATCTTATTAATATAAACCGGATAGCTCAAATGTTTTATTCATTAGTCCTTGGGTTATATTGTAAAGTCAGTCTTGATAAGATAATGAAGTGGAAATAGGACAAGCATTTTGTCCTGAACACATTGTCATTATCTGTGAGTTAGATCACAACCCAGCGCCCACACACCTTGTGGTCAGCTCTTCCTGCCCTCTCCTCAGACTCAAACGTCTATTGTGTTTTTCAGTTCCTATCTGCACAGAGCGGTAACAGATATTGGTGTGCGTGTATTTGCAGAACTCGTGTTTCAGATGTTTGGAGCTAACCAGCTCTTAAAGCTGTTTAATGGCTGCAGTGATTTACTGATCTGGCCACAGCCCGGTATTGCCGTAAGTAAAGCCCTGCTTTGTTTCTCACCAGGTCGGCAAGTTGATCCAAGAAGCAGCTGGGAAAAGTAACCTGAAGAGAGTGACGCTGGAGCTGGGAGGGAAGAATCCCAACATCATATTTGCAGATGCTGATTGTGAGTATATTCACCTACTATTCATTTGCACCACATTCAGTCAGCAATACTGGGTGGTCTGCCACAAACCTGGTTTGCTTTACTTATGTTTCTTTTTTTGATGCTGTGAAAATGACAGCAAAACATTAGTGTTATAGATCTGCATAGGCTGTAGATGTGAGTGTGTCTCTCAAACTGGAGCTTTCAAATGCTTTCAGCAGCCGTGAGAGGGGCTCTCTATGGCCTGTAAATCAACAGAATGGAGCCTGTCCCAGTCGGGTGCTTCATTCGAGACCTATAAATCACGTGGGTCTGTTAACCCTGGGTCCTGTCTCCCAGGTGTCAGCTATCATATTTGCACAGAAAAACTCACCATAATAACAAATTTAAAGCACAATACACTGAGGTTTTTAATACAGAAAAATTATTATTCCAACCAGGCGATTTTTATTAAGAGCCAGTTTAACATTATCATTGATCAGAAAATGTCTGTTACAGTGGATTTAGCCATAGAACAAGCCCACCAAGGAGTCTTCTTCAACGCAGGACAGTGCTGCACGGCTGGCTCTCGCATCTTTGTGGAAGAGCCCATATACGAAGAGTTTGTGCGCCGGAGTGTCGAAAGGGCCAAGAGGAGGACAGTAGGCAGCCCATTCGACCCAACCACTGAGCAGGGCCCTCAGGTAAATGCCAAAATTTTACTTATCGTCAACTAGAAGTAAATCACAGGAATAACACTGTGTATTTATTATTTCAGATCAGCCGCGAGCAGCAGAACCGTGTGTTGGAATACATCCAGAGTGGGATCAGTGAAGGTGCTAAACTGGAGTGTGGAGGAAAAGCCCTTGGTGTAAAAGGATTCTTCATCGAGCCAACTGTTTTCTCTAATGTCAGGGACGATATGCGCATTGCTAAAGAGGAGGTAAGTATTACAAAAATTACAAACTAAACAACAGGAGAGAGGGAGGAACAAGATCCTAATGTGCTTGTCTGACAGATTTTCGGACCAGTGCAGCAGATCATGAAGTTCAAGACCATTGAAGAGGTCATAGAACGAGCAAACAATACAGATTATGGTTTAACTAGTGCTGTATTCACCACTGACATCAACAAGGCCTTGACTATATCTACTGCCATGCAGGCTGGCACTGTCTGGTGAGTTAAAGAGCAGCAATCACTCATATGCTTCATATGGGAAATATCCACTATCTAAGATCTGGCACAAAAACTTGTCTTGGAAGCATGCCATTAGACTCATTATATAAACCACAGAGATGTATTCCCTTTTAACTTCTTTGTCCACAACCAAGATGTTAAAGATAAAGCAAACTTGGTGAAAGCAAATAATGAAGAACATAAACAGTAACTGTAAACGGACACCATGATTTTTATTTTTTGAATAAATAAAATGGCCATAAAACAATACATCTAGACCTAGGTTTAAACCACAATGTTTTGTTTCTTTTGTAATTAGCTGCAGCTGGGTACAGTTATAGCATCAACATCTGCCAGAGATTTTTAGCACTCTGCAGTCTTGACTGCAATTCTCTCGATGCTGCACAATCAGTTTGGTTCTCTAAGACTACTCAAATTCTTTCTCATCAAATTGCTAAATACAAGATTTCTTTTTGTGTTTTTTATTTTCCACCGCAATTTTCTTTCTTTGTTACTTTTTCTGTGCATGAAACTTTATGGTTACTTTTTGACATCATTTTGTTTATGTATCATTTTTTCAGGATAAACTGTTTTAATGCTTTGAGCACACAGTGTCCTTTTGGAGGATATAAAATGTCTGGTAATGGGCGTGAATTGTGAGTAATTTCACATTCTTACAGCTGTACAAGAAAAGTAACAACTCAATATTTTCTATGTGGTGTAAAATGCTTTTTTGTATTTTTTCAGGGGAGAGTGTGGTCTAAAGGAGTACTCAGAAGTGAAGACCATTACAATGAAAATGGTAGCCAAGAACTCTTAAGTGAACCTAACATTTATGTAGAGGGAGGTAGCATCAACCCAAGTCACTGCTGGTCCTCTGGTGCTGCATTAACTACCTGTGTCTGTAACCACCCCGCTGCTGCCTTCTAAAAAACAACTATACAACTAAACCCGACCACTTCCTTTCTTGAATCATTTTAGACTGGCACCCAGAGAGCTAGCCAATGTATATACCTCCACCACTAACTGCTACACTAAAGCACTCACAGTGATATCGCAGGAGAAGATCGAAAACCCCTGGTCAACCTGCAAACGGCCATAGTCCCACCTCTGCTGATGCTGGAAGCTCAAAAACTCAGTCACCGCACTTGCTATCAGCCCTTTACTAGCAACTTGTCATGAAGCCTTGTTCTTGTAGTGAGTGGAATGTGATAGTTTGGAAAAAGAAAATGGAGAAAAAAAATGTTTTGGCTCATTCAAGACCACTGTCACAGATATGAATGAAAAATTTATTTTACTCCTGTCTATTGTTTATATTTTAGCCTGTATGACTTAACACTGTATGTTGACCTGTTAAAATTTTTAACCTCTCTTTAAGACATTTTACTCTTAAAGCTAAAAGAAGAGTAGAAGACATTATGTAACTGATTTTGTCATTGATGTTCATCTATGTTATGTTTATATGATTATATGCCATAAAATTATAAGATTTCAAGATGAACAAAGTTGTTCTTTCTTATCAAATGTTATAGTTAAAGTATATAGCCTCCACTTTTGCTGGTTTAAAAACAGGAGACCATTTGCCACAAATTTAAAAGTAATGATACTTATTGCGCACTCAAGTTTATATGGAGTTTGTGCAGAAATAAGGATCTTTGGCCTTTGACTGACCAAGGGCAGAAGGTGTGGTGAGCAACCTCCGAGGCCACAAGTTACTTAACACACTTACTCATACAGAAAATAATCCTTAACAAATGTATGTTCTCATTATAAACCCAGCACTGAACTTAAATATGAAAAAATGGTAATGTAAAGAAAATATATACAGGTACTAAGATAAATGTTCACAGAGCTTATGTGTGTCTTACATAATCACACCAAACATTATCGGTGAAAACTAGCTGCATTTCTGCTTTCCTGATACCAGAAATGCATTTTATGACAGGTGAAGTGTGATAAAAAATAACACATTCTATCTTTTACACAAGTAGAAGAGAATAAGCTGGTTCCTGTTTGAGGGTTACATCACATTAGTTGATACTGGTTGCCGGGTACACAACTGACAGGCTGGAAGCAGCACTAGCCAGAATCCTCAGATATTTCTCAGACAAATGTTGTGCAAGCCTCGGTGAACATGCCTCTCATTCCACTTAAGATTAAGTGAGTGAGCGTTTCTGAGAGAAGAACTCCTCCATAAAGCGCTGCTGCTGAAAGATGCACTTGACATGAACATAAACTCAAAGATTTCACATCTCCAGGGAGCATTTAGTGTCTCATTTGATTTTCATCTGATTTTTCTGGAAGAAACCCCAGTTACATTTTGCCAGCATCACAAAAAGATAAGGCATTTTAACCATTATAAATCTCAGTCATAAAACCTTTCTCCAGTGATCTCATCTGAGAAGCTTTTTGGAGTGCATATTTTCAGGTTAATTGTGTGAGGCAGGGTCAGGGTCAAGTCTTTTTGGTAAAATGTGACTCAACCTTCAACAAGGAGCACATGACTTTAGTTTAGTTGTACATAGTCTGTCTTTCTACATGAAAAAGATTATTTCCTAATTGGAAGCCCATTTGAAGCTGTACTATGATGAAAAAGACAATTGTCATCTACATGTTTGTACTAATTATCAAGGGATATTGGTCTTACTAGCCATTTATTTTACTATATAGTACACTATAGCCTGCTTAAGTGGTCTTGTTTAAAAAGGGAAATGAAGAAAAGCTAAGGTTAGAAATTGAACGCGGTACAGTTGAGATTGAGTATATCCTCCTCTGAATGTCCTCTAGTTACTCGAGACACTGGAGAAACCGTCTATCTGATAGATGTTTAGATTGTTTATTGGCGATTGGCCTGGTAATAACTGGGAAAAGTGTGTGGGGGACAGTTAAGTAAAGGTGTGTTATTGGTTTGTGCTTCTTCACCAAAAAACATATTTGCTATGCTACATGTGATTTGATACCAGTAATATGTTGCTGTAATGTTTGCCTGTGGCTTTGAATCAAATTATTTTATGTAAGTGGAACAGGTTCATAAAAAGTCATGCTTTTTCAATCATTATATATAATCAAATCCCACCAAATAAGTATTTTTTTTCTATTTATGACACAGGTACAATTATATATTGAAATATAAATGTAGAAATGTATGGTGTTGGTCAATGGTATGCATGTTTGTTTATTCTTGACATTTTCATAGTCTGGAATGTTGTTATCTGAATTGTTATTTATTTTAATGTATATAATTAGAATGTATAAGAGAGCCTTATTTGTTGGATCCCTCAACTCACGTAGTTTGTGATTTTTATATTTGTGATACAGAATAAACCTTCTGAACCTGGACTGAGCCTCTGTTGTTTGTATCACACACACAGAACACAACGCAGAGCTATATCAAAAGGGGTGGACCGGTTACAATGGTGCCGTAACTGTTTGGAATCCAGAAATATCAGTGTCATCTTGATCGCTGGGGAGGCTCATTTCAAGACTCCAAGTTCGTCTCATTCAAGTAAACCGAGAGCTTTATGGTCAGCGTGGTTAAGTTTGAGTAAGTTTTAGTATATACTCAATCTTTTCTGTTTTATTCACCATGTTTGAGCCAGCTAATTTTGAAAATGTTAATGTGAGCAACTCTAATGTGGGTTTCAGTAGAGGATAGTTTAACAACGTAAATGTGAATCCTCAAGTGGGCATGCTAAGGTTGCATTCCCACTCCCACACTACCTATGCCATCTTTGACATCCTTAAGCAACACTTCAGTGCTCCTCTTCTATGCCAGTGGCAGACTTTTATAACGCCAAGCTGGTCCCAAATGTAGGTGTGCATGACTACTGGATCAGACTGAGCAAGGCTGTAGGCAACACTGACGTTTCGGAGAGAATGCAGGGCCAAGAGAAAAAAGCCTCCCACTTAAACAAGAGATGTGTTCGGCTACAATCAGTCTGCTGTGTCTTATGATGAACATCAAGAGCCATTGAATGCACAGTCCCAGTACTGCCAGTTACCTCCCCTCTTCACATAAGTACCTACCTCCACTAGTCAAGCTCCAGTGGCGCCACGGTCTTACCAGCAGTTTCGGTACCCTCCCCTGTTTAACGCTGCACAGCTAACAGCAAGAATGCAAGTCCCACAACAACAGTTTACAGGTAACTCTGCTGTTAGCACTTCTGTCTAGCATGCTTCACTCGAGCACATTTTAAAAGGAAGACATGGTCAACAGCCAACTGGCCTTTGGGAAACTAGAGCACTCACACTCGGAGAGGGGCAGTGTGGGTGGTGAACAAGAAACCCTCGAAAACAATCCAGATACTGAGCTTGTCTTTGTCAACACATGTTTTACTGCACCGGACAAGTTCAAAGTGGTGGTTCAGGGGGCAAATTCTAATCCTTGGCGTGATTTCCTGTTCGGTCAGATGGAGAGGTAAAGACCCGCCTGACAAGATTGGTACTGTGAGATTGCCTCATGCTGTCATGCTTCTTCCTCAGCAAGAGCACCCAGTTTGGGGAAAGCTACCCAGCAACACCCCAGTGTACCCAGGCAACATCATCCTGGTTGAGCTCTGTTCTTCAAAAGTTAGACCCAGAGGCATTTCAGTTAACTGTGTCATCTCCTTCATGTATGGTGATAGGTGGATACCAATGAAAATCACAAACCCACTGCCAAAACCCTAAAAAAAATTGCTGATGTCAAGGAGCCGCTCTGGGTTAGAGTAAGTAAAGAGATGCAGTTTTCCAGTTCAGTCATCCTCGCTTGCAAGAGTAGACAGCTGTCACAGTGCGTCAAGCGATGCTATACTTTGCGTTAGGCCCAAAGAAAAGCATTCCATCAAACACAAAGCTAGATAAATAGACTACATGTCCGTTTGCAGCACTGGCAGGAGAGGAAACACTCGTTTGTCCTGAAAGCATGTTGCGGAGCCAGATCGCACAATGGCATCCTTCAGCTGCCCGTAGATGTGCTGTTTCAGTCAGTGCTCAATGACACCAGTGTAGCTGGCTTCAGCACCCACTCCACGACTCCACACAAACTGAACTGATGCTGCTAAGATCAAAATGTCAGGCAACTACAAAGACACCAGGTAAAGCATTATAACAAGAGAATCAAGGGTGTTAGTCTGCAAATCAGTGACAGAGGGCTGCTGGCGAATAAAGATGAACATGGCAAGAAGAAACTTGTAGACAGTTGTGGACAAACAGCCAGAAATACATGTGTACAAAATCCAATACTGTAATGGCCAACTGCAAGGTTGTGCACAGGAGCCTGCTTCTGGATGGGAACTGCCTTCGTGTTGATGGGCCTCAAGATCTGACATTTCAGAGGAGTACTACAGTGACCGTGAGGAGAATAAGTGATCCAAATAGTCTAACAGTGGAATCCTCAGAGGGACGGACATCTGCTTGGATCAGGTCCGCTCACAGTGCTGTGGACAGCTCAGAGATGGATGATCAGGAGTTGGTTGAGACAAGTTTTGTAGTCTATAAGGGTTAAATGCCTTTTGATCTGCAAGTCAGATAGTTCCTAAACTGAGTCAGGATTAGATCCTTGCTGTGCCTGGACCTTGGTTATTTAGTAGAATTCTAGGAGCGGTGCATGCAACAGGGTAATAGAAATCCATGCTTTTTCAATCATTATATATTATAAAATTCCACCAAATAAGTTATTTTGTTGTTATTATTTGTTGTTGTTATTATTTTTTGTACCTGTGATGCTGTAGAGTTTGTTTTGGTGTCCTGACAAAATGTAATTTTTTGTTAATGAATGTCCTGTAAATATCTGAAATCTTTTGTCAATTATTGTGTAATGTCTTTTAATTATCTACAATATGTTACACATGTTAAATCAAATTTTAATCAATATTTTGTGAGCTAACTGTAATCAAACTTTTACTTTGTTTCTCTTTTCGGGTTGTTTTTAATAATTTACCTTTATTGTGTGAACTTTTCTGTCATACAGGTCCGATCATTTATTGAAATGTAAATGTAGAAACGTATGGTGTCAGCTAATGGAATGAATGTTTGTTTATTCTTGGCAACATCTCTGAGGAATATTTGTTGGATCTCTCTACTCACAGCAGTTTGTGATTTTTATATCTGTGATACAGAGTAAACCTTCTGAACCTGGACTGAGCCTCTGTCCTTTGTGCCACAACAGCCAGAACACAATGCAGAGCCATATTAAAAGGGTTGGACTGGTTACACAGGTGACCTAATGAAACAGCAGCTTGTTAAAGCGACATACAACATAAATATCATACCATTAAAGCCATAAATAGTGGTGATTACATGTGAGGAGTGATACATAAAGACAAGACATTGAAAGAGGCCTTAAAAATAAAGAACAGGAATGTGTTGTCATCAGTTCATCGAAGTGATGGATAGGCCACTCACACCTTGAGTTAGATCCTTCACATAAAACATATTGTGCATTAAGAGGTGTTATGCTTAAAGCCTGGTCAAGCCGTTATGGGAGACATAATGTATGAGATGATTGAGGAGGTGTCTTGGAATGTCTCCAAGGTTAAGTGGTTATCCTATATCCATCAACCGTCCAGTCCTAATACAAATGACCTGGACCATGTATTTATTGGAAGGTGCACTTATGGAGCTTGATAAGTATTATTCACTGGCAATTACCCTATGCTCAGGAAAGTGATTCATGGCAGCCATTTGCATGCTAATCTCTTCATCTGCTCAATAGCATCCAACTATTCAACTTTGATGCTCACGGTTTCTTGTTGCTAACATTTGGAGATTAAATTCAAAATTGCTAAATGATCTATAGGTTTTAGGCAGTTTTCTAAATCAATTCTGCAACTAATGGTAGCTCATCTGTAGTGACCATCTTAAAAGACATTGTGACATTGGAGCTTTGAAACATTGAGGAGAGACAATCTCTCACAATAAATTTTCAAAGAACCAATCATTGCATTAAACTTATTTTTAAAATAAACCTTTTGGTTATTTTTGAATGTTGGATGCCTGCTTTCACAAAGGATATCCAAAAATAACTGCTAGTAGCGTCCAGAATGATGTCAGCATGATGATCATAACAGTCACTAATGATGTTGAAATTGTTTCCATCTGTCCATATGACCAAGCACTAGTCATTGTAGAAGTAACATGTCTGTATGAGCGCACATAGTATTTCCATAAATTTATAAAACAGACTGTGTAGAATCATCTATCCTTAGATTAACTTTAACCCCAACCAACTAAGAGTTAAAGCCGGAAATTCATAATAAGTTACTTGTGATAGCATATTGTAAGGCTATCTCTGTAAATAGCATTGCAAGAGGAATAGGTGAGGGTGTATTCAGAGGGTTCGAGTTACATTATTGACTGTTGTGCAATAATTGAACTATGTGGCCTAGTTAAAGAGCAACTCTGTTGCAAAAGTCTCCAAAGCTATTTCATAGTTTGGATTTTTCACAGATATGTGAAAAAAATAGAATGATTCAACTCTGAATCATCAAAGTGAAGAAGTGAAAGCAGAAACGCATGTCCTGCAGAATATCTGTCTCTCAGATTAAAAGTATCTGGTGGCACATGTTATAGGCTATACAGTGATCCTTCAAAAATGGGTTGTGCTTTACTTCACAACACGGAAATAGCAGATGTAAACTAGCAGTTGGAAATTACAAGAGATGTGTCCTGTACACATGCGTGATTACCATATTTACACACGTATAGTTACCGTAGTATAACTGTACAATGTACTCAGCTGTGTTGATTTTTATTCACATGCAATGATGATGATGATTTGTCTAATTTACATTTGTTTAATCACTGAATATTAGTACTAGTGTTATTTTATGTTGCACCATATTGCAAAAGCACATTCCTAGATAGTGAATTTGTTTACTGGAAATTAACATTAGAATTGTGATATTTATCAGCCATTTCTAAATCAAAATATCCTATTAAAGAATATTGTATTTCCCCTTAATCTTGTATTGGAAGATGAATCCGTGTGCTTTATGCCAGTGTCCTTCTTCTGCATAATTCACAGTGATAACACAGATCCGGTTGTATGGCATTAATACAGTACGCCCTTTGATGCACTTTGAAGAATAGTGTTAAAATTCTATATTGACTGAAAGCTTTGGTTTGCAGCGGCCACCAGCTGCAGACACATAAAAATTGTACTCACGGGTGAGGATTGGCAAGGCACATTTAGAGATTTTCCATCAATATAAACAGTAGAAAAATAAGTTCTAATTTAGGACTAAAATGAGCACCAACAAATTGTACCAGAGTCCATGTTACTTTGACAATGCTGTAGAAATTATATGTATTTCTTGGGAGAGGCTTGCAAAATACATTTATGATCCTCTTTATCTTGTGAGGCACAATCATGTGCTGCTTATGCGAGGAGACAAAATGCACCTTGTGAGTGTTTTTTTTTGTTTTTTTTTTTTTTCAGATAATGCAGCCCAGATGTGAGCAGGAGGACCATGGGAACAGGTGATGATAGCATTATGGTGCGATTGCAAACAGATGGATCAGGGCTTTTCACGTGTTAACAATAAACAAATAATATTTAAATGATACAGTTTTTATATAAATAAAACTACATATCCATAAAGCTGACAAGAAAGTGTTACAAAGCTGACAAGAGAGTGTTATGCTCTAAATCCAACACTTCATTGACAGAAAGAGCTATCGCTCCTAGGGCCCTTGAGTGGGGCATGTTTCTTCGTGGACCGCCTCGTCTGCCTAATGTCAGGTGATCACCCGAGTGTCTGCAGTAATCAGTGCTGATGAGCGGTGTCCGGGGAGGCACTGCCACTGTAAGTGGGACATTGAGCAGACCTGCACTGACTGGCAGCTCGGCCACCCCAGAGAGACGCTCATTTAGTCAGCAATTACAACCCTCTGCTGTGGGATGCATCAGTCCCACGCTCCCATGGTGATGTCATCTCAGAACACAACATTGTATGCTGTTAGGCACCACTTACATCTGATTCACAGCAACATATGAGTTTAGGAAGTTGTAAAGAGTTTTTACATTAGTTGGGAGAATTATAGAGTGGCTTTTGCGGCCTCCACTTTCTGGACTCGACATATTCCAGGCTATTCCTTGAGCTACCACAAGGGAGCACAGCTGGTTGCTCTCTCACTTGGAGCTCAGTCCTCCCCAGTGTCACACACAGGTGTAAGGCCTGTGTGCCTCAGAGCTGGTTTCACTGACACAGCTCGCCCCTGCCCCAAATGGGCCTCCCATTCTGCCATTTGGGAGAGTGAGCTTTACAGTAATGGACATGTAAGAACGTGACACCTCGACCCAGCTTGGTGCCACATGAGAGTGGGACACAATGAGGTCCTAAATCATTACACCATTTTCAAATGATTTATTGGCCCCTTTTGTGGAGCACGTTACCCGGAGAGCATTAAAGATGCACTCTGTTTTGAATTTCACACATTCACTAACATGTTTATGCAGCTGGATTGTTTTATTGGTGCAATTGAATTGTGCTGTGATAAGTGAGCTGCAGTAACAAGCTCAAGGGTGCAGTAGAAATGCCACATCTGTCACAGCTCAACTTGCTCACACTTAATGAATATAGTTTTAAATATTTTCCCCAATCTCTCTCTCTTCTCTTTGCTGCATGTTCTACATTAGGATTCCTGGTTAGTATCAATTAAGCACACGTACTTCATTCATCTTGATCTTACAAGCTTACTAAGGCTATATTTTTGTTGTGGCCAGTTCAGCTCAGCTCTCTCTGCTGCTGCAGTTTTGGATTAAGTGCTATTTTTTAAACTTAGAGCTTAGTTGCGGTCTGCTCATTTCAGTTACACACTCAGGGCCTTGAGAAAAAGTTGTCCGGGGAGATCAATGTCTCCTCTTTTGTTGCATCAGTCATACTGCTTCTGCTGCCCACAATAGCATTGCGGTGGCTAGCAGGGGACCACCTGACCGCCTACTGGTGCCCAGGGACCCAGCCGCTCCAACAGCCCGGGATTGTGTCTCTATCAGCCTGTTGACAGCAGATTCATTTGAATGCTTTAATCGCCGCCCTCTCCTATAGAGACGGTTAACAAGCTTTATTCCATTCTGACATACTAAACCATGTATATGGCAGTGAAGTTTTACGAGGTAGCCGTATCTCCAAACTCCCTGGCCCAAGTTCCGAAGACTTCCCTCTTTGTTGCACCTCAACAATAGAGCTGTTATACGTTATAGGCTGCCCTTTATTTGAGTGCCATTATCAAGTGTAAGCCTATCCCCCTCATATTTCCCTCTCATGTTATTAATGTTTTGTCTGCCCATATTCTCGGACAGTCGCAGGGTGTAGGAGTTTCATGTTGATTCTGTTACTCTAAAGACAGAAATTATTCACTTTATCTCAACACTTTTAGGGAAAAACATATGTATTTTAAGTTCCTAATTTATAGCGCATGTGTTTACCTTTTTGTGTAAAACTTAACAAAGGAAGAGGCAACTTGATATCCTGATCAAAAGCAGTTGCTAAGAAGAGATAAAGAAACAAAATAAACATTTGGAGGCTGTGCCATCCTTTATCCAGGAGAAGAATGCAGAGGCTGTTGAGCTGCTCTGATTTGGGGATTGTGATGACACTTTTGATCTATTTTTTTTGTGTGTGTGTGTGTGTGTGTGTGTGTGTGTGTGTGGGGGGGTGTGTGTGTGTGTGTGTGTGTGTGTGCCTCCTGCATCCAGCCTTTGACAAAGTCCAGCAGGAGCAGCTTCTATCATTCCCACCACTCATTCATACACTCAGGCACACCCGGGGGCCATTTATTTTGTTAAGTATGTGCTAAATGCTACAAGGTGATTATCAGGAAAGAGGTGATCTCCATTTTGAAGACCTCCTTGAACTTCACACAAGTGCCACTACAATGATGGTCACCTTATGTGGCTCATGTAAAAGGATAATGTAGAGTTCAAATATGTTTTAAATATATTATCACTGTAATAAGAAATCTATGTTGTGAATAAATAGGTTTAAATTTTAATGCAAAATTATACCACACTAAATGTTTTGTGCCTAAAGGGAATTGTCAATTTGAGCGGGAATGTGTTTTAAGGTGGATACTCTTGCATAACTTTCCATTAATTAGGTTTGATACTAGCACAGCAAACACTGGCTTATAACTTCTTCACACTAGGTTTTACATTCATTCTTTTGTATTCTTGGAGACTCTTGGAAACAACGCTTAAACGGGACGTATGATAGCTAAAAAAAATTACTTTTAACTTTGTAATAACAGTGTCCCCTCATGATCAGTTCACTCAAAGTTGTATTTTAGTTGATTCATGTCGGTTTGAGTACTTTCGAATCGTCTTGCATTCAGGGCTTGGGTGCACAAAAAAATTCTGTTTACACCTCTTCCCTATCGCCGGCCAGAGTTTTGTACACTTAAAACATATTCAAATTATTTATTCAAATGATTAAAAAAGAATTCAGACTCTGTGTCATACATGTAAGGTTAAAAAATGTCACATCCAACAACAAAAATTCATAAATAAAAATTTACGGTGAAATGCTCTCTATTGTGGAGTTTTAAACAGGAACCCGTTTTATATCCATATTGCAGTTAAGCGGAAAAGTATGTAAAATAATGATCTACATCTATGTGTAGAAAACAGCATAATATGTCTTCTTTAAGGTAAATTGGAGTTGACAAAGAGACAAAAAGATTAACTATATTGGGATAAAGAACAGGCAAAAGTATTACTATATAATGCAGCACAGAGAGGAGGAAATGTTTGAGACCATTAGTAGCTCTTTTAGGGTCTGTTAACACCAATCCAACTGAAACAAGGCTCCCATAGATCTTTTTCTATATAGTTTTTAAATGCATTTATTCAGAAATGCCAGTGCTGCTCTTTTTTGAATGTTCCTTAAAACTGGTTCAAGACTGTCTACACGCATTACCTCCACAGTGGGCTGAGGCCTGATCTTGTCAGCTGCATGGGCCCGGCAGCCAGGCCACCCAGCCGGGATGTGCCTCCAACATGTCATCCCTCTGTGTGGTCTGCAACAAAAGAAATGCTCAGAGACACAGGGGAGCACCGCCATGCCAATACAGACAGAGATGTTTAAAATATGTCACAACGGACCTGGGCACATGAAACTGTGTGAACCAGAGAGGAGAGAGGGGAGGACTTTCACCGAGACAACAGAAAATGACATCCTTGTTAATCTAAATGTTTGATGTACTTATGGTTTATAATGAAGAAAGGGTATAATAATATGTAAATCAGTGGAGGTGGAGGTACAGATTTTGTTGGTTCAATCTCTGACTGTGTAGATACTTGATAGTGACAGCTAATGCAAATGTCTGACAGCCTTAACAACCAGTAAAATGCTAAAAGCCCCAAAGATTTAATTGAACAGTCTAGTTGAGTTTATTCATTTGGTAATATAAATGTCAAAATGTCACAGTGCATGTTGGTAGAAAACATACATATACTGCAGTTAATATGCTTGTTTGTTTTTTTTCTTTCATTATCCTGGTTCTTCAGTTGGATCAGTCTAACACTTAAGTACGTACATAATCCTCTCAAATGAAACACTCTCCATATGTTAGTGGACAACAAGCTACAAATGCCAAGCCTGGAAGAAACAACAGTGTGTTCTCCATCAGTTGTGAAAACAATTCCTCTGGTGGCCTCTGCCCCTGGACAGTATTTCCCCCACTGTAAATCATGCAGAAATGGTTTGCAGGTGTCAGGATTAAAGAATACTCTGCGCCACAGACACAGCTGTTTTTCTCCGTCTGCCCGGACCCAATACTTTATATGTTTTCTGTCTTGTCTTTGATTGCACTAAGCTACAATGGGTCAAAGATAAAGTCATTTCTTTAACATGTTAAAAATATGTTTATGTGATTTTACTTGTAAATGTAAATGTTTATTATAAAAGAAAGAAAATTAATATTGTCTGAAGGGAATCTTTTTCAAATTAAATAATTATTCATACTGTATGTATTTATTCAATAATTAAATTAGAATAAAGTTACAGACTCATATTAATGGCATGGTGGTAAATGATTAAGCAAATATAAAAGGTTTAGAACAGCATATTTCATGTTAAGGGGACATGATGTTGTACATTTGATTGTTTATGGGCTAGGATCATGTGTTAAGGTGAGAACTCCTTCGAGCAGATTTGAGAGTGAATTTCATGTAAATTGGTGTTTAGCATGCCTATGCTGGTTGTAACACAAATAGGCATAAAACTTATGACGTTTACCTTGCAGACCAAGCCCCAAACACTCTTTATTAAATTGTTTGGTAGAAAAGAAACAAAGCCAAGAAGAGAAAAATACAGCCTCTGGCACCGCAGGGGTGAGCCCTGAGCACTTTCTCAAGGTATGTTTCCAATAATAAATACATTGCATTAAACTACAAATTATTCATAGTTTTGGCTCAAGATTTACAAATTTATTAAATTAAGCGTAACATTGGTTTGGGCAAAGACACGCTTCTAATGAACATCAGCTGGTTCATGTACATAAACAGCTATTTCAATATATATTTACTGGAATCATAAACATTCAGCCATGAGGAGTGGAATACAAAAATCTAGGAATCAGAAACTTATCCCATCAGAGTGTAAGATAAAGTCACATATATATATTGAATGGATGATCCATGATATGTTTTGTTTAATCTATTTGTTTATAGTTAATTACAGTGAAAAGTGAATGAATGCACATCAAACACACTCCAGGAATTCATAAAGCCGAGGTCCTGCTATTTTTACTGTACTGACTTAGCTGACTCAGTCCACTGTTGCCATCATTGCTTCCATAGACAACATTAATTAAGCTTTATTAAAGGGCCACAGTTTAAATTTAGCAGCACAATGAAGATCTCTTATTATAGCCTGTGTTATGGGCCTATGATCTGAGGGCCTAGATGACAAAATGAGCCCCATTATGACTGTAATTAAATGGTATAAGAGAAAAAAGTGAGTGTTTTTGAAGTGGCTGCCTGACGATGACAAGGCAAGTGAATCATGTGCAAGATGTTCAGATTTACTGGACAAAGGTCTTCATGTTCAAAACCACATAAATAATATTGCCTTTTTTAACTCCTGTCCTTACAAATTACACAATAACTGACATAACGTAAAATGTCACGTATCAATACATTTAGGAGCACATACAGTCAGTCTCAAGTTGAGTTTCCTCTGCTGCTTATTATGGGTTTCCTTCTGGCTTTTTCCCACTTTCAAACCATGTTGTAGGAATTTGTTAGTGATTAAAGAATATACACTGTGTTTCTCTTTATGAGATATATAACAGTAAAGCTCTTTACTGTTGGGAATTTCGGAAAGTCACCTATTCAACACTGAACAGGAGTAACTATATGTGTGAATGTAAGATTGTGGACAGCAAATTTTACTTGAAAAAAGTATTTCACAGCCATTTTAGAAAAATCAGCTGAAAACAACACAAAAAACTTACAGGTCTTATTATTAAAATTGATTAACACATTAAAAAGTGCCACTTAACAATAAATTACCACACATTTATGAAACCTATCGTCTAACAACAGAACAGTTTCTCCTCAAAATGAGTACTGACTATCTCTGTTTTAGATCTCCTCTCCCCTTCCAAGGTTGACAGGATCTGTTTTGAAGTTGGTGCCAAATCCAGAAGAAGAAAGAGCGGGCATTCCTCTGATTTAAGATTTTGAGTATAAAGTTGCCATAGGTTAAGCTACAGGAAGAGCCCAGATGTCCACACCTGCGATAGAGCATGTAAAACAGGACTTCTCTCCTCCCCATTTGTCCCACTGTACGCACTGCTCTGCTCACTCTGCTTCTTGTTAGCCGATGGCACCTGTAGAGCCCAGCACAGGGGTATACCAGTCAGACAGGACATGTGCAGCTGGGAAACCTCTGACACAGTGAAATACTTTCTCCGTTGGTCATGGGCCTGTTTAAATGTTGTTATGTTTTAAGCTAGCAGAGAAGAAAGAGCGGCATAGAGACAAACAGCTTTTTTAAATTTAAATGAATAACTCCCTCCTGAGTATCACATGCATGTAACTAATTTGTTAAAGTGACCAAGGCGTTTTAAATTTCAGAATTTGTTAAGTAGGTTCTTTGGTGAGATTTTAAGGGGTGATGAATAAAATAATACAGCAGCTGATTTTTTTGTTTTTTTTAACATATGTTTAAGAAGCCTGAATATTTTGTACCTTAGCTGATTTTCAAGGTTAATAGTGAAATATCATTAGTTTGGTTTACAGTCAGGGGTTTACTCAGAGCCTCTTTTTACCAGTGTTATTGGTCTCCAGCTGTTTGTGTTGCTCTGCACACTGACATGTTCTATCTCAGCTGGAACACATTTGCAACGAGAAGGAAGTCATCTAATAAGAGGGTGTAGTGCTGCCTGTCTGTGTGACGGCTGCTCTCTCTCAAAAAAAAAAAAACACATTAATAAATAAATAACAAAAACAGTCTGGGCCTCCTACTCGGCTTTGTCATGCCATATCCCAGCATCCTGTGGGGCAAGATTTCTGCAGCCTGTGCATGCTCGAATGTGCTATAGTGCAATCAAAAACACCTGGCCTCTGGGCTTGGAATGGCCACAACATTACAGCATATAAACTAGCACACTACTCCATACAGAGGCCCCATAATTGTTGGACTGAAGAGGATTTCACTTTTTTTTAAACTGCTCAGTTACCATTGTTGTAAGAAAAACTCCAGCTTTAAATTCAACAGTCCAACCCTTCAGATGTCATTTTACAAACAAGTAGGAATCAGAAAACTATTAATCTGTATGAAACTGGCAATAGATATGCACACTTTCACACCTGTGATGTGAAAATGGACTTGGCACCAACAATTTTTCAAAGGTCATGTTTGGTGACCCTCTAACTGAAGATTTGCAAGACATGGCTGCTGCCCAAACAGCTGAATTTATACTTCTGGTGCTTGTTAGCCTGGGATGCTCTCAAATCAAGCAGCATGATTTCACTCACATGCAGTAATGAAGATTATGATGTTGTTTTGGTCCACCCTGGTTCTGGACAGTTTTAGATTGATGTCACAAACAGCTCCCAAGCCAAGATATTTTACCTAAAAACGCTGGTACTGTGCTTGATTGCAACAAATGACATTATCCAGAGTTTTATGATCTTTGGACCAGGCAGAGTACAATACACAGAGATAATGAACTATTTTTATTCTGCATGAAATGGGATAATGAAAAGGAAAGCTCATATCTACCCATTACTTATGAATACACTATAGGCTTTTTCCCAAATATAGGAGGCTTAAATGAGGTATACATGTCTGGAAAAATGTAGACAAATGTGCATTGTTGTACTCCTAATGGGATTGGAGAATATAAATTTCCCTGCTCATTATAAGTGCGATGCCGAGTTGGTCTGTGGTTTGTGCGCCCCTCGCCCTCTCACCAGGCCCTGGCACTCCTGAGCATCCCCACAGAGACCGTTTCCTCGCTGTGATGAGCTTTTGACAGGCCCAAGAACAGATGTCCAATTCAGTGCCAGTTCAGACAGAAAGTGGCCAGGACGCTGGCAGCTTCTTGGCCTGTGCCGCTTTGTTTCAGGCCTGAGCCCCCTATCGCCTCTTTATTTTCTCCACCCTGTTCTTTCATGATTGTTATGCAAAGGCTCTCAATGGCTAATGTGGGAGTGCTTTGAGATGCACATGTGTCCAGATCATAACAGTACAATCTCCCGTCGCACTGAGTGATACAGGGGATAGATGGGAGGTCTGCAGTTTGGAGCAAGCTTCAGCATCAGACAGCAATGTCCAAACGGATAGGACAGGAAAGAGCAGCTGGGATTCTCCAGACTTAATAGTCAACTTTATTAGATCTGATGAAAGAAATGCATTTTTTTTTTACTGAGATCAAGAGTAAAACTGCTCTACTGCCATCCAGTGTTGCAGTCCCTACACTACTTAAATGTAAACAATCTGTTTCCACAAGGATAACACATTACAGAGATACCATGCCTTTTCCATTTGTGGTCACTTGTGAGGCTTTTACACTGTAAACATTGTCCTAGTCAAAAGGAAACATACAAACTATGGTTTACAGGGCTTACAAAATGACTGGAAAAAGGATAATTATGTGGTGACAAAATAAGGCCTAAGCTGCATGTTTGATAAACTAAATGTGTGCAATGTTAGTGCTTAGCAAAATATTAAAAACACATGTTTGTTTTGTGGTAACGTCTGTGATTATTTGTTGACGAGTTTGAGGGTGTTGGAGGTAAGGTGGTCTTTTTAACACTACAAGGTGAGAAAAATGCAAAGCTGTTTAGACTTAAGAGTTTCCATGTGTAAAAACAAACACTGTAATGCACCTACTAAAGTGATCCTATGTTCAACAAGCAAAAAAGAAGAAAAAAGATAAGGATGGTGTGAAAGTGTATCAACAAAACTATTAGTTCAATATAACAGTTGTGCACATGCCACAACATCTTTGCTTATTTTTTTTTTTTAGGTAAGTCTTAAGTGCATAATCGGACCCAATCTCAAAAGGTTGTTCCAATGAGAAATTCCAAGGTAAGAGGTAGTAAGAGGAACAGTCTTTAGAGTGTAGTGCTGTAAATCACGGACATGCTGTATGGTCAGAGCCGGCTCCAGACACCTCTAGTATAACTGTTTTTACTCCATAGGTTCCTTTACATTTCAGGGGAGACAGTTGCAGTGTTGCAGCCACATTTCATGCCTTCTCAGGCAGCTATCACAGTGTGAGCGAGCTTCCTCTCACATATGAAGTTAATGTTGAGGTAACAGAAAGTTTGGCACGATCCTGTCAAAAAGGTATTTACACACACTAACCCTATGCACAAGCACTGGTCTGTTTCTCTTTCACCCTGTCACATTTGCATAATAGGGATTTGAGCCAAAACTATAAAAGAATACTTTTTTAAATGGACAGCCAAACATGAAACTAAAATGTAAACAAGAATGTAACTTTTTTTAATTTATTTTAAAAAAGACAACTCAAAAATAGATATGCACCTAATTTAAATTAGGTGCATAGTGAAATTATTAATTATTTTGTATTCTTGCTCTTTGGACTAGTGAACAATTAAGAAAACAATGACAAACCATGGGATAAATCAAGATAACTGGAAGCAAATTAGGATTTAAGTTTCATCTTTAAACAAAACCCCTCTGTGGCTCACCTGGTAGTAAAGAACACACAGTAGTGACTCAGGTTTGATTCCTGATTCTGGCAAATGAACCCTTTGTATGACTTCTCCAGACTTCCTGACAGTCCACTGTTGTGATCAGATAAAGGTAACAATAAGAAATACTATACATTTCACATACGGCATGTATTGATTGAAGAGTCACTATATCAGTGCCCCACCTGCATCTGATTTGCTCAAAATTGGTGATAAAATGACCACATAATCTGCACTTGTTTTGAGTGAGGAGGTGGAGAGCTGGTTTTAATTGGGATGAGGAGGTATAAACTGTAACCTTATCTGTAGAAAGCTGCTGTGCACTTCATTGTTTCTGAGAAATATGACAAAAACATCAGAGAGTGGAAAAGTATGACCTCAGGCACAAGAATCTGACAGACATAATCCAATCATACTATTTGGACCTAACTTGAGTTTAACGCCAGTCTATACATCATCATACTGTATGTCTAATTTAGAGCCGCCAGACTGCTCTTTGAACGTTTGACAATCACATGCAGAAAAAAAATATTTCAGACACTTAATCTGCAAATAAGACTTTAAATTCTGGGTTCCAAAGCAACCAAGTAAATCCTTCATGAGCCAAGAGTATTCATAGCCCACACCTGAAACAATCTACTGTGTTGGAAAGTGAAATAACTTGAAGCTAGATAAAACTGAGAAGTACTGACGAAAAAAGCCCTATAATTGATAACATTCTTCAAATATATGTAAGCGAGGTAGACTGTAAAATTAACCACAGAACAATGGGGATTCTCTGGTGTATTCGTTATTGCACGTCATCCTGGCTCTCTTCAGCCGATCTGATACACCGCAATCACACTTAAACATCTCCCTCCAATGCCTCAATAGCAATTATGAGAGGTTATCAAGGAGCATCTAGCAGCCAAGTCTGACCATATGAACCCAGCCTCATTTCCCCTAAAATGTGCCCCATTGCTTTCTCATTAAAGTACTCCTTAAAGCAGTAGAGTTGGAGGAGATCTGATGGAAAGTGTTTGCAAAACTATGCTGAACAAAGCTGGCACTCTTTATCTTCTAGTGCATATTAGTGAAGTTGAGAAATGGTATTTGCCATGTTGCATTAGCCTGCTGCTGTCCCATCATCATCGCCTGCTGTTCCAAGCAACAACATGATCCAAATGCAGTCCAGATGTCAGAGTCATCAGGCTTCAATATTTCACTACCTAGACATTAATCTTATCAACTGTCACAGAATCCGGTGCGATAACATCTCACAAGATCATTTTTTACAAATAGTTTGCTCAGCTGACCATCACTCACTTGTAACTGATAGCAATAGATGGTTCATAAAAAAATAAAATATTTTTATTCTGCAAATCAAACATCATGTTTTTAAGTGGAAAGCAATACAAAAACATAATCAACTGGGATAACACTTAGTATCATTTTGAAGTTAAATTTACTAACAAAAAATATAAATAGCTAATTTGATTGTTGCCAAGTCATGACTGATTTAAGGGTTAAAAAAATAAGCATCCTGACAAACGGCTGAAATTTTGAGAATTTCTGACTGAATAAATTGTACATTAGACTGGTTCAACCATGTTTCTGTAAACAGCTCCATGACATTGGCCATGCACCACTGAAGTCAAGTGGGCCTCAGAAAGCCAGTGCCTCCTATGTTTAATGATGAGAAATATTCCACTGATTAAATGTAGCATGTGGGCCTCACTCGGGCAGCAGGTATTATACTTCCTTAGGACAGAAACAACAGCCTGTAGCAGACTGACTGACAGTTAACTAAGCTACTTCTTTAACTTGCCATTCAGCCTCCTTCACACCGGGCAAAGACTCTTTTCCTCTTTGAGAATTGTTTGTCCTTGGAGTGGAAATCCAGTTTGATGGGTTTTGATTGCAAGGTCCTAAGCCTGTTTATCTCAGGGCCAAGGTCAGACTGGTTTCCCCATTTCTGGGCTCCCAGGATCAGTCCTCCTCTGAGGAGAGCTGGGCTCCTTCATCATGAACCTCTCTGTAGGCAGCCATGGGGCCACCGTCAGGAGTGTAACTCCCCATAGAGATCTTCAATCCCTCAGACAGCTTCTGGGCTGCCAGCTTGGCCTGTAACTCCTGAAATTAAACCAACATAAGGAGACATGACATGAATAGACTTGTAACCAGAAAACAGAAAAGTCTAAAAAAAGAAACTCCAGTATGGCCACAAAACCACAGCACTGGTCAGATACTTTTCAAAATGACACACAAGATTAGGTTTAGTCCTCATTAAACCCATCAGTGCCAGTTGAAGAGGAAATCAAACACTGCCCTCTGCAGACTCAATGTGGTTAGTACATTTTTCTGGAGTATAATTGCTTTTTGATTTGCTCATGGAAGAAAATATCCTATTTTGAAGTGTGGATGGAAAAAATTATTAACTATGTTATTCTTCTGAATAAGCCCTGCTATATACTATGCAACTGATGCAAGTGTGATATTATGACATCAGGGAACATGTAAACTAACTTTATGAAATCAATAAATTATAACTACTGACCTGTTGTTTCTTGGTCTGCTGTTTAAGGAGGATGGCTGATTCTTCCAGTGACAGTAGCTGGGCAGGACTGTTGTGCAGAGGAGGCAGTTTTGCAGCTGTGATGTCATCCAGGTGTTTCCTGTCACGCTCCCTTCGTGCTTGTGCAGAGAGAGGGGAGGACGTCCTGGAGGATTGACTAGGAGACGATGAACCTGAAGGAGAAATGTTGTCTTTGCTTGGCAGCCTGAAAGAGGCAACGCAAGTGTTACACAAAAATGGAGTGAAGCTATACAGTGAATATAAAAAATAATATATGAAAAATAAAACTCACTGATTAGTTTTGAATTTTGACTTTCTTGATGATTGAATATTTTCAAACTTTTCTATAACATTTAAATAGTGAGGCTTTGCTGGAGTATTCATAAAATAATTCTCAATTGATCTCCTCTGATGTTGGTTGCTATCCCCACTTGAACCATTGCTGAGCGTGACCCTCTCCATGGCCTCCACAAGTCCAGTCTCTGGAGCATGGGTCTTATCTGTTGTCTCTGCAGATTTACCAGATGATGAAAAAAAACACACTTGTGTTGGATCACCTGCTGAGGATGTGTTCTGAGCAGGCCGTTGTTGCATAGTAAAAGCTTGTTGATATTTGGACTGAAACCCCATCCTGGCTTCAGATACAAGTTTTTGTTTTATCTCTGCCTCTTCATGATGTTTAAGCGCTTGTTGTATTTTCACTGCAAACTCCTTAATTTTTTCCCCTTTGTCCGGAAGTGTCTGTATAAGTCTTCTGCAAAAAATATATAAGTAAAAAATATTGAATAGTTTTAAACACAAGGAAAATTCCAATGTCACATGTAGACCCGTGTTTATGTTGTAAATTACTGTGAAATCTATAATTATTGGAAAGCAAGGAAAGAAAATTCAATAAAATGCACCTGGGTGTTTTGATGCACTGTCAATGCTAATTATACAGAATATTATGTGTTTAGTACATTATATATTTAACCTACGTGTTAGAAAGAATCTTTTCTTGTCGCAGCAGAAGCTCTTGAAGGTCTTGTTTGCTGTGTTTTGTCAGATCTCCCACTTGTCCCTGTCGTTCGGTCCACGACATGTTTATGTTCATTTAGTAGTGACAGCTAGCTCGACTCCACATGTCACAGATACACGTCCAAATCGCAATATTCACCAGGGAAAACTACTTCCTTACTTTTACCCTACCACAATATTACACCCAATAGAACCTTATTAAACATGGTAACATTACAGCCTGGTAAAAGTAATATTTGACAATATATCTCTCAGGAAAAGCGCTAAAACTCGTCGAACCTCCTCCATGATGCTCCAAAACACAGTGTGATTCTTCTTCATGAGAGAAGTCGGTGGACCCGCTGCAGACATGAGGCTCTACTGCCCTCTGCTGTTCATCATGTCGACAGTGCATGAGCGCCTCCTGCTGGACAAAACTCTATGGCATAATTCGGCTATGCTATCACAAATAAATCAATAATAAACCCAATTGAACTAAGGTCTAGATACCCTATAGGCATCATCTAGGATAGTCATTGACTTGAACATGTCATATCCAGAATCAAAATGGTCTAAACATTTGCAACATAAACCATTTAGAGTATTTAGACTCTAAATACTCTAAATGGTCTAAATTTTAGAGCATATATTGGCATGTAAATGAAAAACAAAATATAAACTTAATATTTATTATCATTTTTATTTTCAAATGTAAGCTTGGTTTAAGTCTTCCTTTGTGACATGTAAAAAAGGCACTTAAAAGCAACACAGTTGTGGCAGTACAATCATTTGTAATAGTTACACCAATGGCTCAGAACTGTTGTTAATTTACTTAATGTGTGCTCTCCCTCCACCAACATAAAATAGTATCAGTATCATATCACAAAGCGTCTTAAATACAAATATTTTCATTTTTGTGTGACAATAATAAAAATACTGATTTAACTTATACAGAGCAAGTATAAAATATTGGGGAATATGCATTAGACCTGTATTAATATAGCTTTATCTGAACATTAGGATCAAGTGCCCATATATTAAGTAAACAAATATGTATTCTACAGACACTATTTACATCATATGTATATATTATGTAAAAATTACAACATTTTTATAATGTTGTGTGCAAACAAGCATAGAAAACTTCCAAAAGCTCCCTTCACTCAATGTTAATCTTTGCTGTCATCTCCATCAGCTTCATGAATGGTGTATAAACTCCACGTCTACTGGGCGATAATGACCCAAACGCTGTTTCCTGGCGATCTGAGGAGTCCACTTCATCTCTACCAGACTGTCTCGGGCTCATAGGATGGTCCCCTCCGGTAGAAGGTGGGTAAGTCAGTACCCCACTGGGCGCTGAAGGGTTGGCCTCCAGGATGCGGCTGTATTGGACAGGAGTGTACTTAAGTAAACTACTTTCCAGACGGCTAGGGGGAGGATTGTTGGAGTTGAATGTCCTGGGTTGGGGTCGGGTTGATGTTAGATAGAGAGATGCAGGCTGGAAGAAGGATTTAGATGATTGAGATGGCACAGCGGATGAGGAATGGGTGGGAGAGACAGGGAGGCTCAGAGTTGGTGACGTGGAGAGTGGGGGAGACAATGGAGGAGACAATGAAGGGGACAGTGGGGGGGACAGTGAGGGGGACAGTGGGGGGGACAGTGGGGGAGAGATGGACTGAATCGGTGAAAGCGGTTGACTCGGTGATGATGGGTTGAAAGGTGATGGATGATGATTAGGTAATGACGAGTGATTAGGATGTGACGGTTGAAATGGAGAAAAGCTGTCAACATTGTGTTTATTTGGGTCACCCCTGTAAGGGTACAATCATATATTAGCACAGAACCCTACAGAAGAGCTACATTGTCTAAACCAGGGGTACTCAGACTTTTTCAGTATGTGAGCTACTTTTAAAATGATCGTGTCTGAAAGATCTACCACCTAATACAAACATGTTAAACACATATTTATTTGTAAATGTATTATGAATTCTTACATGTACAGTGCATTTTCATGTACCTTGATTACGTCATGAGATAATACTGCACAACACAATTGAACTTCTTACATGTTCATAATTACTTGAATGATGATTACTGCTTTGATGACTTGTACTGAATGGAATCAGTGAGGGATGCATAGTTCGGGCAGAAGCTTCTGACAGCCAGGAATAAAATTGCATTTTTCGTTTGAAAGCGATAACAGAGCTAATCATGTTGATTACAGTTTTGTCTCTTTTATAGCCATAAAAATCATGTTAAACGAAGTATCAGAATTTACTGCATTTTTTTCACGCAACTACTTCTATTTGACACATCCATCCGTATTTTTTCTTTTCGCATCGAATAAATGACTGGGCAAACCCCCGCAGCCCCGCGCTCTCATTCGTCACCTTCAGGACAACAGAGGCAGATTACCGTAATGACGGTAAAATATCTAAATAGCCCCGTGTCTCCGCTTTGAGACGCCGTTTGAATTTACATGAGAGCACGACCGGGCGCGGAGTTACGCTGCTGGAAAGTCCACAACCCGCTCTATCAGCGACGATAGGATCCGACGCTATGGGGTTAAACTAACTCGCGCTTGTTTATGCGTGTGCAGCGCCCATGATGTGACCTAGGGTCAGGTGTAATCTGACTGTTGTCCTGTATATTAGTCATGTGACTGGATGGATGACGGGACGTGATCTACCCAAAATGCCTTCGCGATTGACTGGTAGATCGCGATCGACGTAATGAACACCCCTGGTCTAAACTGATGGTACTCAAATATTTTACTTGTTAATTTACTCAAGTTGGCTTAAGAATTAATAAAAATAAAAAAAAAACCTTTTGCATGCTTTAGTAGTTTTCTATTTTTTTCTTACCTGGGGAGCAGATCACAGTCTACTCCAACTTCCCTTGTATCCAAAGCCTCTCTTGGCCTACTCTGTGTGGACATAAAATACTTGAGCTTGTCTTCTAATTCATTATTCTAGGAAAAGGAAAACAGGAAACAAGCAATCAACTCAGATTCATGCAAAAGAGCCTGGAATCACGTGGGTCACCCGTAACAGTGACAGGCAGTGGCACACAGAGTGGACAGTGCACAGCAGCCCAGGGAGTCAGTGGGAGATGTGTGGCCATGCAAAGATATCCACCGCACACCACATCTTTAACCCACTACTAAAAAACCCATAGAGAGTCCTTACCTCACACTCTACGATGGCAATCCTGTCCAGGAGCTCTGAGATGAACATGTCTTTTTGGGCAACTTGAACTCTTAGTGATTCAACCTGCAATCCAGATAACAGTTTGCATTAGTTTAAAAACAGAAACTGAAGCTATATCATCAAACAGGAATCAAAACAAGAAAGTCAAGACAGGTTCAGGTATTTGTCTAAAACTGGAAACTAGCTCCACCCCAGCGCTGCTTACTCTCAAACAGCTTTATGTCCAAAGGGCTTTATATGGTCTGCAAGCTTCATCTGTTGAGCTAATCTGATAATCCAGACGTACTGTCAACAGAGGCCTACATTTGCAGCTTTTGTAAAATAAATGAAATCACTTCACCTCTTCTATCATTCCTTTGACCTTCCTCTGCTGACAAAACACCATGTCATTTAAATGTTTGATTCTTTCTTTAAGGTCTGCAGCTTCACTCTCCAGTTGCTTGGACCTGAACAAGATAAATAAATAGCAGTATGAGGTGTAAAATAATGCATAGTTTGCCAAATAAAGTAGAAATACATACTTTTGGACTACATTTGAATCTGTTGTGTCAGACAACTCCAACAAACGAATGCGTTGCTCACATGTCTGTAGTTTCTTTTGGAGTTGACTCTTTTCCTGCAAGCACAAATAAAACCGTTTCACTCAAGAGAAAGCATATTTAAGTGTTTGTTTGGACCTGATGTTGTCTGTGCAAAATTATATATCATTAACTTTTTTAGCTCTTACATTTCCCATACAACCGAGAAGTCGCTCTACTTCTATGATCCGCTGGTCTCTCTCTGCGATCTTAGCCTCTGCATTTTTGATGGTTTTCTCTGCTTCCTCAAGTCGTCTGATGTATTCGTCAAGTTGTGCCTGAAAATATTTTTTAAAAGCAAAATTCAGTAGAAGATTCAATCTACAATATTGTATTGTTAGATATTGTTGTAATTGTGACTTGCATTCCTTTTATTTTGTTGGTATTGTTTGTGGTTTCTTCTGGCATAACATGTACTACTTTTCTAGTTTATGAATAACAGGTCAAGTATGCAGACCTGTAGGTTTTCAATCTCCTCCCTGTGTTTGCGTTGCTGCTCAAGTAGTTTTTCCTCATACTCTCGCTGTAGTTTAGCTGAGAGCTCATGAAGGGCCCGCGTGCCTGCCTCCTGCGAAGACTCCACCTGGAAGTATTACAGCACACTGTTAAGTACTGTACAAATAAAAACTCAAATACTATTGTTGCACCTGATGTTCCCCAGAGGATTATATAGGTTTATAATATGAGGATAATCTATCTGTGTAAACATGTCTAAACTTTGTGCCAGTCCCAGAAATAAATAAATAGATAAGGTTGTAAAAGCAACGATAATATAGGACAAAAAATGAAAAGTATAAATAATACAGCACAGATGTCATCCTGGAAGGATAATCTATCACACATACACTATAGTTCTTTGTGTGGTCATTAGGTAATACAGATTTTGATGAAATTGATGCATTTTAATTTCTAGAATATAATTTACATGATAAATTGTTGTCTTTCAGTTCTGGGTACTGTTTTTATTTTAATTTTGATTGTAACTCTTGAACATTCAGCACCTGTAGCCGCAGCATTTGGTTTTCAGCCTGCGCTTGAGCTAGCTCATTTTCTTTGTCCCTCAGTTTTTCTTGGTTTTTTTCAAAGGTGCTCCTCAATGTTTTCACCTCCTCTCTCAGGTCCACCCTGTTTTGACAATTTTCCAGCAGAGATTTCTAAAACACAGGCAAACTTGTAAAACACAATTAAATTAACACTGATTTCTAAGGTTATTAGGATGTTATACCTGCAGGCCGAGGTTGGCTGATATAAGTGAGCTGTTCATTTGGTCAAAACTGTCCATGCCTTCAGTCCGAATCTTCACCTCTGCCTCTAAACTTCTGCTTCGGGAGTTGGCTGTCTGTAATACAACATTCAGTGCTATGTTAACACAGTGACATAAGGATTTGTCCAAAAATGTTCTTCACAATGTACCTTAATTTCTTGAGTAAACTTTTGCATTGACTGCTGCATCCCTCCGAACTGGCTATACATGCGTTCTCTCACCTTCTCCAGTGAATCTCTTACCTAAGCACACCACACATATAAACAGGTCAATAATAAACACTGAAACCCCATACATAGCCACTGTTGATGTCCAAGTTTCACTCACCTCTCTGATGTATCTCATCTCATTCTGGAGGTGACTGACGCTCCACTCCCGTGCCATCACTTCCTGTTGGCGGTCCGAGCCAGTCCTCTGCACTACGCCATACACTTTGGGCTCATGAGGCTGCAGGGAGGACTCGGGCACCCCATTTGCCTCGTCTGTGAGCTGCTGAGGGAGACAGGATCACGGTGCTCAAGTTTCTCTACACAACACTAACACTAGACTAGAATATTAAGCCTCCTGTATTCTCAAACAATTCAAACTATTAGGGAACAAAATGTTCAGTCATTAATGGCAGTCAGGATAGTCATGTGCATTTGATATTTTAAGCACTTCTGCTGAGCTAGAGAAATGAGACGATGGGAACAGTGAAAAAAGTGCTCAGTGAATTGAAGGTGTCAGGTTTCTGCAACCCAGTACATGAGTTGCTAACGTTTCTTGACATTGTGCATCTGACAACCAAACAGCAAATGAAAACTTAGGTGCATCTCTCTGATCCATGCATATAATAAATCACATAACGCTATAGTCATAAAAATATTTGAATGTAGCATTTGCAGAACAGCATCCTAGAGTAGAGCTTCAGTGTCAATAAATAATTAATGGTATTTGGTACAAGTTGCAAATGTTTTGTTTAAAACCAATGAGCAAAGCACTTTTATTTGACTCAGATAGTCTTGTTACTAATTTGGTCCCTTCTAACAGAGATAAAATAATAATAATATCAATAATAATAATAATAATAATATAATATAATAATAGAATCTTTGACATAAGTTTAACTATTATCACTGGTTCTAGCAAACTATACTATGTGCAAAATTTACTTCAGCAAAAGTAAAAAAAAACAAAAACAAAAAAAAAAAAAACATAAAACCAATATTTAATGTTAATAATTTTTAAAAATCCATTTGTTATCCTATAATTGATATAATAATTGGTTTACTCCTGACCATTTCAATGATATCCATTATTTCCACAGAAATCCCACAGTGCACTGTGTTTAACTTGGACAATTATGTTTACCTGCTGAGGCGACTCCCTGCCAGCCGGCCTCTCTCTATGGATCAGCCCATTCTTCTTCTTCCACGTCTCCTTTGCATCTTTGTTCTTCTCAGACTGTAGATACACAAATGACGTTAGATGACAAAACTTTTGAATTTATACATTTACCTGCAAAAATTAAATTACAATGAAATGTATGGATACAAAACTCCTCACTATTTATTATGTGCTGTATAAGTCCTCTGAAGGTCCCATCACGGCCATGACATCTTGTAACCTCACTCTGAACATTTGCCAGAAAAAGGAGGCGTCTTTCTGCACATCTCTCTCAGATAAGAGAGAGGAGGGCTTAACAAAGACAGCACTGTAGTCTGTGCACAATGCAATGCCTAACATGTCTACACCAAGCATGCTGTTGGGAAATGGTGCAGGGTTGCTAACAGGCAAACACAAATTCCTTCAGTTTTGAGCAGAGTCAGGTGTCTTCATCATTTTTATGTCTCTGTAGGAATTGTAGACTTTATTTAAGACATGACACAGGACTCTCTGTTTATTAATTTTAAGATGAGACGGCTACTCTGTAATCTGTCTTTTCTTCTTGTGTTTACTATAGGTTTAACCTGCTTTATGACAACACATAAAACTACATCAAGAGGTCTTGTTACATAATTATAGGTCCAAGTCATGTCAAATATTTGACTCCCCTCTTTTCCCTCATATGACTGAGACTGACTCGCATGCTTGGATCTTCTAAGAAAATGTTAAAAGTGTGTTTGAAGTGAGCAAGAGAAAAGCAGCTCATGTAGCGCACTGACCTCAATCATTCTCCCTGACAATGAAATCTAATGCTGTAGTTATAGAAACATAAAAGGCTGAGATGCAGTGTCCTGCACCATCTGTTGTCATGGTGCAGATGTATTACATCTCAACATCTTCTCAACTAGGCCGGCTGGATCCTCGCCATCATGTCTTGTGTTGCAAGGCACGCCCTTTAAATTTGTGGATAACTATTTTTTTAAGGTATAAGCTATATCTCTGGCAGAGGATGTATGTATTACTTTCTTTCTCCATGCTAAAATACCCTTAATTACCCAACAAAATCAGAAAAGCATGATTCTGACTGCATTAACCACAGCCTAAAGGAATCAGATAAAGCCATGAAAACTACATGACAGACTTGAAGTTTTGTGAAACTCCATGTTGTTTGTGACAAGAGCAGAGTCCCGGACGCACCACCTGCACTGAGCCTGAGCTGCTTAATACTTCATGAACAGGATACAGACGGTAGAGTTTTTAAATGGCTGAACTCTGTCGTCACTTATCAGTTTGCACTGAGGCACTCCACCACTACAGAATGCAAATGTTTACAGGAGTTAACTTCTATTTTCAACATTACAGAACCAAATGCTATTGTTATAAGTTATTTGATGGAGGTTTTGTTGTTACACACATATTTGTATCCTTGCATTGTGGTTGCAATAGAAAACAGACAAAAACAGACACCACTATCAAACACATGTGAGCGAATCCAACTGCTGACCACATTGTCCCTGCTGCCGCTGCACTGTCCGGTCACACCCTCATGGAGATTAGCACTATCAATAGAGTTAACAGGAGAGCAGATCTTTGTTCAAGGTTCAGACACTAATGCAGTCTGTTGCTTTCTGAACAATATTAGACTCTTGTTTTTTCCTGCATACATTTTCAAACACAAAGCAAAGCCTACCACAGCAAACACACATGCGCATCTCAGAGTAGTCAAATTTCACACAACATGATCAGGCATTGAGAGATGTGTGTGAGTTTAATTTGGCACTCCAACTATGCCTTGGCATTGATCAGTGTTTGCGGAGGTATCACTCTGCTGATTTTAAAACAAATAATGCAGTCAGGAGATACAGACGATATTATAGCTATTGAAGCCAGTGAAAGTATTTGCTTTTTTACTATGGTATGGAAGATATTTACAATAGAGAGAGGTCTGCTTTGAAGTCAATGAGAAACAGCTGTGTAGGCATTATCTCACATGCACACTCTGTCCAGATTGTAACGCATCCAGATGAATCTTTTCTATCTGTCTATTTTGGACTTGCTTGGAGGATTTATTGTCACTTTCTATGACACATAATCCCTGATCCTTACCACCAAGCCCAAGCCCAAATAAATTGCTTCAAACTATTCTGATTGTAATAAAACAACAATGACAACAAAATAACTTACCAGGTTTGCACTTCCATTTTCTCCTGCATGGAGGGTTAACCTGAGCCGCCTGAATTTCCTCTGGAAAAGATATGCAACAATTTAAAACATCTGTAACATCCCTTTAAACAAACATTATGTAAACGTGTTGTCTTGTGTTTGTGTTCACAGTTTGTAGGTTGACAGTTAAACGCTGCACTTCTGAAGATGTTTAAAAGTTTGGTATCAGGCACACTAGTGTTTCTTCAACAACAAACAGCAGGAATTACTATAAAGGCCATTTGGTACAAAGGACTGTTTTATCAGAGAACAGTTCAAACAAACAAGGGCCTTGTCTGCTGCACACACTGCCAGTGGAAGCAAAGCAGTAATGCACAAATATACAATATCCATAATATTCAAATATGACCACAAATGTAACCATGTTGCACTGAACGGATACTGTCCACCAAGTTTTAGCCCACACATAACAGAGCAGGCATAGTAACTGTTCATGCCTGTTAGTAAAAGAGGCAGAGTGAGAGGGAGGGAGAATAAGTCTTTGTTTGGGACGTCTTACCTCAGCCTCAGGAGAATCCTCGGTTGTGGTTGTGGTGCTGGAAACAGTTCGCCCTGATCCGTAGCGAAGCATGTCTCTTGTTGTGTCCACTCTTTGCTTCTCTTCCTCTGGCAGGGGACCCTCCCACCCTTTCCTCTCCCCTCTCTCACTCTCCTTCCTGAGTCAAGCCTTCAGAGCGGTCATCAGCCCCAAACTCCACAAGTCCAAGACACGGGAAATTCCACTTTGTTTTCACTAGAGCCGCTGCTGCTGTCCACTGCTTCTCTCTCCTGAAGAAAGTGCCTTCAAGTTCAGAACAACACATATGTCATTACTGAAGTCCTTCCTCACAAGAGCACCTGCCTGTCAGCCTGTCAGTCACACAGAGAGCAGTTCCCATCAGACCTGTTCCACCACATTTCAGCTGCCTCCCCTGTCAGCCCGAAGCCCCGGCTGGGCGTAGCCTGTAGCTTGCCCCGGGACAGGTGCACAGGCTCTCAACTAAGGGAGGGGCCAAGGGGCGGAGCCAGTACCTCTCTGATCTCAGAACTAGCAAGCTGTGCGTTTACACACAATGTTAGTGTCACTGGACAATAAGAAGTACTACATGTAATCTAGAGTAGTTACTTTACATTTGTCCACTGACAATAGCAATAAAGCATATTCTGATTCTGAAAAAAACCCAAAAAACTTGAGTTTCTTATGATATACTATAATTATAACAAACAGTAGAACAAAACAAATTGTATCACAGTCTATTGTAACATATATAAGTGGTTCTCAAACACCACATTATTTTAAACAGATAAAGCACTGTTTACCCCACAGGGACAGTTGCAGCCTTGTGCCAAACAGGTGCTACAGACTCTTGTGCATTATTGATACCTACGCTAGGGTATATGAGCAATTAAAGGAAGCCATTATTTTTTCATGGTATTGTCACTGTATAATGCACTGCTACACTGTTTACACTGTCTATACCAGGTCACCCCAACAATGTCTGTAAGCAACAGACGCCTATGCAATCATCCTTAAAGATAGGTCGCAGTCCTGGTGAGAATGGCCTGAAGTCCCTCCCTTTTTTATAGAAACTAGACACTGATATAGTATGCAGGAGGATCCTACTCACACTGTATCAAGTTCAGGGTCCAATTTTTCACCATTGAGTCCAGTTGTTTGCACATGTCAAATGAGAAAGAAATACTATTCAGAACAATATGAGAGGCATTTTTACAGGTTCTGCAGGTTAATTAGTAACTATATCCAAACAAATAGCTCTTTTCCTATGAAGAGGTCGCTTGGCTGGGCTTAGGGGGAAATAAGGTTCAAATGCATGTTGGCTAGTGTATCTCCTATTATCCAGATCAGATATTGCACGTTGTGTTGACACAGCATGGTTGATGCTGGTTGCCTGGTGTTGCAACCATCAACAGCCCTTTGGAATCTATGTTGAGCTGTTGTAAATGCTTGACAGAAAGGACCCGTTGCAGCTGATGACAAAAAAATGGCACAAACACATGACAGCCTAACAATGCAGCATTGTAGAACGAGATGCAAGAGACATAAACAAATACTTTGTTTATTTATCATCTAAATGTATATCTAGCCTACATTTACAATTGATAACAGTATATTATTTAACAAAATATGTTACTGAATTACTCCTGTACTAGATTATTTAAAATTACTACATGTTTATAACTGATTGAAAACATAAACAACCATTTAAGTATAAAATGAATGAATTAAAATACCTTAAACTTCCTTACACATGAAGATAAATGGGGCTCGAAGACATCATTTTTAACTAAATTGGGTAAAACAAACTGAATCTACCTGTTTTTGTCCTAAAAAATACAATTCATGAGTGATTTCCCTAATCTTCATGTTTTTGGAGAACTGAGGTATGTCTAATCTGAGTGTGGCGGGGTGATGAAGACTAGAAATCCCCTAATCACCCTAAAGTCTCATATTTACTCACAAACACCAGCACTACACATAAAATATTATAGCTTATTTGTTTGTTAATCAATATATAAGCTACATTTCTCCTTGTCCCCTGCTATAATGACTGAAATACTGAAATTCTTTTTAAAATCAGTCATGCAAATACAGACTTGGTGCCGCTAGGGGGCAGCAAAGCACTACACTGTACCTGATCAAACAGAAACCATCCACTTTGAAGGAGGTAGACCTTTTTTCATAGCAAAGCAAAAAACTTAAAAATGGTTACCTCAAAGATGGTAGATGGACATGTTTTGGTGTTTCGTAACTTTGAAAATGAAACTCACACAATCTTTTGCCATGTGCATTTGCTGGACTGAAGTCACTGAAGCTCAGAGGAAAAGTTTCCAACATCTATTAGTTTACTGCTTGACTTGACACATAAGCGCAGGGTTATACTGTGGCACTTTTAAGCCTGATTTGTTTTCTGCACAGAGAAAAGCTACAAACGAAGGCCACCCTGCCTCATTGTGAAAATAAGAAAGCAGCTCTACAGCCCCTCTATGCTTAAGATTTATAGCAAGATTATCAACTGCATATATAGCCCACTTTATTTTATTTTTTATTTATTTTTTTGCATTTTTTCCCTTTCGCATAGTGGGTGTTTTTTGCTGAAATAACTGAGAATGCATGCTCAGAATTTGGACAAACTTGACACTGCAGTTTTGACCTGAGAGGGAATTTAATCTGAGGAAATATCTCTTTTATCAAACATTTGACACAAACACAACCCTGAGAGGAATGTAGATATGTTTATTTTAGTTTCAACAAAATTTATGAAATCACGAGATTATATACAGAGGTAGTGGCAGCAATTCACTCAGAAAAGAGTGCAAAATATGTAAGAAAAATATGATTGTCATTTTCCCTCATAGTATAATATCCTCAAAACAACAGTAGGCCCAATGAGGAAGGCCATATTTACAGACACCACAAATATGAGTTCAATTTATACAATTTCTTCATATATCTTCAGTGTACAGTGTGATGGCATTATTGTTCTGAGATTGAATTTGCTATCTTGGTCTTGTAACAACTAAAATGTAAAATAATAATAAAAATAAATCACACAAATAAAACTCTAAATTGTTTAGGCAGTTTACCAGTAAAATTCTTAAATCAATTACAATTATTACATGTTGATTGAAGAGTTAGGGTGGTGTATAAAAATATATAAAATAAATGTGTACAAATCCCTAACTCACTACTGAAGCATAAACCAAAACGTCTTTTTTGTAAAACCATGAATAAATAAATTCTTTCTTACTTCATATAATGAGAATTAAACTTCATTCTATAAATGAATGGAATGCTTGTCATTTATAAAAGCAGATCATACATAGTAATACATCTAATAAATGTTGCACAATGGATAGATATGAAATCACAGGATTATTTAGTTACTTCATTTTGTTAAAAGACAGAAAGGGCTTATGTTGCTTTACAGTGCACGTCAGAAGTATTGAAGTTACTACAGCTAAAATAATCATTAACAGGTAATGCGTAATCTATTGGAGAAAGTGGAGATATACAAACAAAAAAGTGTGAAAATGAAGATTCCATTTGAGACATATATTGTAAGAAGAAAGGTACAACATTTATCTTTTAACATTCAAAATCCAATAATACTGAGTACATAAATTTTCATGAGCTTGATTGAGAATTATAATGTGCATGTTGGATTTTCAACACTAATATTTTGACTGGTCCCTGAATTTTCTGATAGACTTGCAAGTGTAACATCATCATTTTACACATCAATCGGCGTTTGCCTAGTCTATGGTTTGGTCCCATTTACATAGCAAATGTGGATAAGATGTTGTCCTGGCTGGAGGAGCGCTTGTACACTGAGGTGGAGCTGAAGTACGTCTCTCCATCAGTGCTTAAGTCATCGTCGTCATCGTCGTCGTCCAGAGTGTGGAGAAGAGGTGCGGAGGTGCTCTTACGCCTGACACATGTACACACACACACACACACACAGTTAAAGAAACCTCCACCACCACTTTACACTGACTATGTAATCTGTGCCAACTCCTCACCTCATCTCGCTCCTCATGGCTTTCAGCTGGCTTTGGAGGTGCTCGTTGGTCTCCTGTTGATCATCGAGCTCGCGTTGCAGTTTCTTCTTACCATGCTCCAGACGGTCGATCTCCTCCTCGGCCTCATCCATCTGGCGCTTTAAGGCTTTGAGACGCAGGTTTAACTGGGAGAAAAATACAGGCAATGATTATTGTTCATTTAAATCCATGGCTAAACTGTCAAGAAAACTAATTAATATATACCTGGTTCTTTTCATCTTGCAAAGTGTTTTGTTCCTCTTCGACTTGCATCACCATTTCTTTCACCTTCCTCTCCAGTCGCCGATTCACCAGCTGCAGGTTGCCACGCTCCCTAAACACAGCAAGAAACCATTATCATATTTGCATATAAGTTAATAACTTAATTATTTTACATTGCATTAAATTCCTTCCTGCATTTTTTGCTACAATTAAAATGTAAATAGTCTTTTTTATATTTTTTTTCTAATGAGTTTCCAAAACTTGTGATTATACAGGTGCAAAACAAGCAGCAATGAAAGTACATAATTATTAACTCTGAAATGTGAAATAGTTACATATTCAAACTTCAGGTTATTTTGCCTCATGCCATCCACCACTCAAACTACTACACAATATGCACTTTTATACACCCTGTACTACACTTACACACTAAATAAATATAGCCAGGGATGGACAATATATTGGGTCCAATGTTGAAAATGTAGCAGACACTTGGGTCCAGTACATGCCCTTGTGTCATTGCCAGTTTGTCCCCAGTGGATCAGATTTTTCTTTCTGATCAATTACTATCAGATGTTGGTAAAATGAACATATTTTAAAAATCCATATCAGACCATCCCTATCTGGATTTCCTTGACATTTCCATATGTTTAACTTCCACTTATACATCTTAAAAAATCCTTAATTTATCTTTTACTCACATGGCTAAGTATAAGTAAATGTAGTGTATGTGTAAATTGCACATAAAAACACACTTCACTTATTCTCTTATGTTCATGCTCGGGTCATGTTCACCTCACCTTTCCTCTGCTTCGAGTCGCTCCTCCAGTTCCTGAATGCGCCCCTCCAACTGGGATATCAGGCCCTCTTTGTTAGACTTCTGAGAGCTTTCTAAATGAGCCACTCTGCTTTTAAGGTCCTTATTCTATATGGTAAGAATAGGATCACAGTCAAGTATATACAATATTGAGTAAATACGTAGTTACTGTATGAAATGTGCATGATTGTTCACTAAAATGACAATGAAAGGACACATGGATGAAATGAGTGTTTGTGTGTACACGGGGGATGTTGTGTAGTTGTTTAGCTTCAGACAGGAGAGTGTGTACCTGTCTCTCCAGAGCCATCTTGTCACACTCCAGGTCCTGTCTGCTGGCCCTCTCCTGCAGGAGTTCATTCCTCATCTGCTCCACCTGTCAAGCCGAGCCCAGACACTGTCATCTCCCTGCTCCCACACAGTCTGATGACAATTACAACAGAAACCACTGCAGCGCTCACCGTGCCTCACAGCTAAACAATAGGATTTAGTTCTGAGGCCCTGCTTAATTTGTGGCCATGATTTTCAGGTTTGGCAGCATTCCACATTTTGTTTTCAACGCTATAATCATACTTCAGTGACTCAAAATGACATTGAAAAAGTCAGTTGTGTCTGTATAGTCTTTCTGCTCAGTGTTGTATTGTATTGACAGATTTGAAAATAAATGGAAAAATGACAATAGAATATTAACATTTACTTCACGGCACCTAAAAGGCAAACTGTTAAGCAAGTTCAAAGGAGAGGGGCATGAAAAGTAATCAATAAAGTGTTGAAGGTTCTTTCTTTGTAGAAGGAGCAGAGAATTGGTGATATTTTATGCCAATTAGTGTGTGACAGTGGGCTGCTCTGATGAACGATGGCCCCTATAACTTGTGCACCCAGCACAGTGCTTGAGGGAGCTGAATCAGCAGACTGGAACATACAGTGAAACTAATCTGCTTTGTGAGAGACGGCAGGAGAGGAGAAGGGAGATTACTCTCATTTAGACAGGAGAGGAGCACCTGGTGCCAGGAGAGGCGCAGGTGTTCCTTCTGCTGCCTGTGCTGCTGCCCCTCCGCCCCGCCGCCCCATAGCCATACACTCCCACCCCCACCCCTCCCGCACATACACACTACGACGAGTACGCCACAGAGCTCCAGCGTTGCCTAGACAACCGACCCCATGCTGAACCAATGCCACTTTGTCACAACGCCACTTTTTGCTCTCTGCCAGAAGTTCTGCAAAAGGGAAAGCGTTTTATGGGATTTTAATACTCAACTTCTTTCTACTGAGCCTCTACTTATGCCATTAGGGCACAGTTCAGAAAAACTGGCCACTACGCTTGAATCAGACAAACTTCTCCAGTACAGGTTACATTATAAACCAGAATAAACATGCAATGCATCAAATTAAAGCTACACAAATTAGACAAAAATGTGCATCAGAACTATATTAGTGCTAAACTTGAAGTGAACTCAACAACCTGCACAGTGGAGAGTACTTGGCAGTGTACATTTTTGGCTCCAGTCATACATTAAGAAGGATCTTCTGGACTGATGCATGAAAATTAGATACGTGTTCTTGGACCAACACTGGCTCTCTGCCAATCTGAATGATTATCCGAGATTATTTACAGAGCAATAACTTTGTCCATACAAGGAATGAGCTCGGGATGTAGATCACACATGTCTCTTATGAATGAATGAACATGATCACATGATTCTCATTTAGAGATTAGGGAGTGTGCATGATGTTAGCAACTATGAGATAATTTACAGACAGAGATAGAACAGAGAAACTTGTATGATTGTGGTGTGGACGCCAACACAAGTCAGGGTGGAAAATGAACAGATGTTGAGTTTGTACCTGTTCTCGTCCTCTGTCTACTCTGTCCATCAGGTGGTCTCCACTCTGACGCTCTTCATCCAGGTCCATCTCGAGCTGAGCCACTCTGTCCTGAAACACAAGAAAATTAGCCCCTGCTACATTTAGGAGCCCTTTATAAACCAATACAATGCCTTTTATGAAATACCTCAAGCAGTTTTATGTGTTTGGTTGTTTCTTCTTTAGCTTGAACACGAGTCGCAGCCTCCGTTTCCAGATCATGAAGCTTTCTCTCCAAAGCCTCTTTCCTGACGATGGCCTCATCCCGTTCTTTCTGACAGCGCCGCAGGTCTTCCTCTTTGTGAGACAACTACAAGAGACAACAAAAGAACAACTATGATTTTAATCCCTGTAATTATTATGAAAAATAACTTTGAAGACTTGACTCATCTTTGGACTCCATATGTTATCACTGTTTTTCATTAGAATTTTGATAAGAAACAAAGAACTATTCATCTGTCTGGTACTTAAAGGATGTTATGTTTGTCCCATGTAACTAATGAAGCCAGCACAGCGAGCATTTCCCCTGTTCATTCAGCAGAGGTGCCCTCACAGCTGGGAAACTGCCCCCACTGCTCGAAGCAAACATAAAATTTATCATCCAGCTTTTATTTCTCACCTACAACAAATATTTGGCCATTAGTGAAGAATTATTCCATATTTTATCTGATAAATACTTAGTACCTAATTTGACTGTTTTGTATAATGCACACATAAAGACACAGATAATAAGGTAAGGTAATAGCTGCAGCTTTCTCAAAGCTAATTATAAATAAGGGTGTCCTTGCTTTAAAAGCAATTAAATTATGTAAAGTGGGTATTTAAAAAGATACATTCCTTTTACTTTACTTCGCCTAACTTATAATTGTAGTGAGGTCAGGAAATAAGTTTAGCAGATCTGCCAAGTCCTTGTGGGTGGAGGCTGGAAAAGTGGACTCACTGGGCCCAGTTGAGAGCAATCAGTTTCTTTGGAGGAGGAGGATGTGAATCCAGCCAGCACAGCTTTCACAACAATGATATCACATCACTGACATCCATGTCTTCCTGTGCACCAGTCGCACAGAGAAACATGGATGTGGGTACAAAGGGAAACAACCTGGACAATGACCCTGTTTGAAGAAGTAAAAAAACACAACCAAAACTTACTTTAGGGCTGTATAATTCATCCATCTATAAACAGTAAAGTTGTCTTGGTAAAGCATGCTCCAAACTGTGAGTGTTTCTTGTGAGCTTAAATTCATGCATTGTGGTGCTTTAAAAAGGACCCAGTAGAGATTTCATTATAAACAGTCGCTCTTTTGTTTCCTGGATTAGGGTCAAGTGCATTCTATGAATCTTCAGGACCTTGAACACGCTGAATACATTTCCCAAAATATTAACACAGCAATTTCAAATCTGTATTGTGTAACTTTCAGATATCCATTTGGATAAATATACAGCTGACATTAATAAAATGCTTTTCATCCAATCCTTTTAATCTAAATCCTTTCTTTTTTCAGTGGATAATAAAATATGTTCTATAGGGTCAGCTTTACTAAATAACCCCCCTAACTCAACGCGACTTCCTTTCTACAGCATTAGTGATAATTTATACCAACATTCAAAAACATTCTTAGCATACCAAAGGGCTGACAAAGATACACTGTCAAAATAGTCAAAGGATATTAGATTTGAACTGAAAAAGGGGTTGCAAATGAAAGGTGACCACTTCATTTTAGCATTGAAAAGATTAATCTTAATACAAGACAATACAAGTTATAGAAACTGTTTCTATAACTTTCTCTTGCATCAAAAATGGCTAAACTTTTTGGGAGGGAGCGTGAATACCAAACTGATGACATCGCTGTCGGAGAGGGGAGTACGTGGGTGTGGGAGGGGTCGGAGTGAGTCAGAACAAAGCTTCATCATCTGCTGTTCTGCTCAGCCTGACTAATGATGGCCTTGATTTGACCACTCACACCAGGAAAGCACCGTCAGCACTCAAGATCATAGGACAGAAGACACAGGCTTTGCTCATTGTACCTCCTCTTGTAGCGTTTTTGTAGTGAGAAGATATTTATCCACTTCTTGGCCTCGCTCCTTCAAAAGTCTCTGCAGCTCTGTCAGTTCACGCTTGTTCTTTTCTTTGTAAATGTCTATCTGCTCTTGTAGTTCACGGGTGGATGACTGCGAAGCTTCTACAATGTCATTCATCTACAAAGAACGTAAAATAAAATTCCATTATATTCTCAAAGATAGAAAACCCTATTGTGATGGTGTACAAGCCGTCACCTCTTTCTGAAGTTTTTCCACAGTTCTGTCCAGC